>NC_091758.1:39167945-39377945 GCF_043380555.1 Nothobranchius furzeri
GCTGCTGGTGCTGATGATGCTAACCACAGAACTCCTGAGGATTAAAGATGAGCATAATCCAATGAGCTCTACTAGCTTCTGTGACGAAGACACAAATAAGTGTCGAAATGTTAGTCTTTTGTGCTCGCATATTAAATATTTTTCCACTTTGAGTGCTCCGGCCTTTTTGCTTCTTTTATTTCCTTGTTCTTTGGCTGTGGAGCATGATCCAGTGATTGGATTATGCACAGAGGATCCTGCAATTGATCTCCACTAGCCGTTAGCTCATCAGTCCTGAAGGCCTGAAACCATTTCTCTGAACAGAGGCAGTTTTTATCTATGAATAGGAAAACCAGAAACACTCTGAAATTCAGCTAAAATCTTCCTTTAATGTCTGTAAGCAACATGTTTGTGTTTCCAGCCTCCTGCTGTCCCAGAATCCGCCTCATCGCCTCTAAAAGTGATATTGATTCATGAGTGTGCACATAAGAGTCGACACTTAAACTCACTCGTTGTCTGAGTGTCTCTGTGGTTCATACAGCTGCTCTTTGGATGATCCGTGGCACGATCCACTCAGTTATCGATTAGTTTTGCAAAGAATCTCACAAAGATGAACGGAGAAATTAAAATAGAGACAAAAAAAGAAAACAGAAGGTTCAAAAGGAAAAAAAGATGAGAAAGAAGCTGGATGAGTTTAGGAAAACTGGGCTAATGAGGCTTATGGTATTATTAATGAAATGCTATGTCTGATGCTTTTTTTTTACATCTCCATTATTATTTTAGAGTGTATTTTAGTAGAAGTTGCTGTTTCAACAATATAAAGGAAATCAAAAATCCTCTGTTATTTTCCTTTTTACAGGGATTATTGAATCTGCCCTTTAAAACCAGGTTTAGATGGAGCTGATTCAGGTTTGTTTCTTCCACCCAGAAACGATGAAGGAAGCTTCTCTCCCAGTACAGACCTCCTACTGGTTTGCTTAAGTGGTCAGGAGGTTTTAGCGATTTAATGAAAACACAGAGTCAAATAAAATGCTTTAGAAACAAAAGCAAAAGGGAGATTTTATTTCTCATGAATCAAAGGGCGTGGATCAGTTTAATAATAATCCAGCTTCCTGTTTGTGTAGCTTTGTTTTAACGAATAAACCTGTTAAAAAGGAGAAAACGTGATAAATCGCCAGGTTCAGCTGTTTTAGGATCATCTTTGGAATTAGAGTTTTTTTACGTTTTCATTTATTTTTCTACCTGTTATTTCAAAAGTTCTATACATAAACTCTGAGACTTTGTCTGGTTTTGCTAAGTTTAACAGAATGATTAGATCTTTGACTTCTGCTGGAGCGTTCGGAATCTGCTGAGCTCTCACTGTCAAACTGCAACCTGAAAAACTGGGGAACAGATAAAGCGGGCGGCCTGATTACCAAGCAGCAACAGGTGAGGTGATTGTAGATGAAACACAGGTGAGGAAACAACTTCAAGGGTGAGCTAAACTTTAAACACAGAAACTCTCATAAAGGGTGTTTAAACACCAAAAAGCGGAACAATGTACAATTTCATCTGGGCAGAAGTTGTTTTTACTGGTAACACAGATTAGATTTTTTTTTCAACCCCCAATAAATAAATAAATAAATGAATAAAAAATAAAAAAGAGAGAAAAAAATAAAATGTATACATTATATAATACAATTTACTGTATACTGTAATAATATAACAAATAACATTTAATTTAAAAAATAATTAAATAACTTAAATTTAATAGAAGTGAACTGAAATTAAAAATATTAAAAATGTAATAAAGTAAAATAAAACATAAAATTCTATTCAACCAGGGCAGCAGTGACTTCATGGCAACCTAAACTGGACCTCCTAAACATCTGGACCAGCTACTGATGATTCCCATGTCCACAGAGCCACATGGTGTGAAACCCCTGAGTGATGAGGAGAGGCAACGCATGGAGACAGTCTCCATGGAAACGGGACACGCATACAAAAGCATCCAGGCAGCAACAATAGCAGTGTCATGCAATTCAAGCAACAATAGACACTGAAAAGTATCCAACAAGAAAAGAAAACATAGTTAATAAAAATAAACCAGGTTGATCTCAACACGATCACATCAAAAATCAATGGCATGAGAGAGGATTATGTTTTTTATGTTTGTTCTTCTAGCTCATCTGTTTTATATTTCATGCATTGTTTAAGGCATCTAAAAGGTGATGTCAGTAAAAACAGTGGGATGTCATGGTTTCAACATGAAACTTGAGAATGATGATTCTTCGTTTGGCAAAAAAAAAAAAAATCCCGTGAAAGACTTTCCTTCAAAGCTGAACTAAAACCAAACCAGAATCATCGTTTTAAATTCCTATCAACAAATTTCAAGTATAAATCTAACAGAAAAACAATGCAGGGAGCTGGCCTTGAAGCTCCTCTGCAGTCCGCTGTGTTTCATGGAGATTTATAACTTTGGCCTTTTGTAGAAGAGAAAAGATCTTTCTTTCTCAGGAAGAAAATTTCAGCTGCATTAAAGTTCAGAAACAACTTCAGAGGTGGGTCAGGTAGACTGCATCCTCTTAAGACACTCTTCATGTCGCTCCGATAGATCTACATACATGTACATTGATTATATACATATGTGTAATTAGAATCATTGCAGGGATCATGTTTTAGAAAACCTGGAATTTTCTCTCCTAAAAAGCAGATTCAGCTTCATCGATGACGAGAAGCTCCCGTTCCACCACATCCCAAAGGTTCTGGACTGGACTGAGATCTGGTGACTGTGGAGGCTGTTGGAGTCCAGTGAACTCATGGTCATGTTCTAGAAACCAGTTAGAGATGAGGTTTGTGACATGGAGCATGATCCTGCTGGAAGTAGCTCCAGAAGATGGGTTAGGATGCAGCTGAAACCCAAACTCATCAGACCAGGAAAGGTCTTCCATTCTCTTCTGGTCCAGTTCTGCTGATCCTGTGGGAATTGTAGTCTCAGGTTCCTGTTCTTAGCTGACAGGAGAGACACCTGGTGTGTTGCTGATTGAGTCTGTCTGGAGCTGCTGGTGTTCTTCTGAAGGCCTTAAGAGGAACCAGCCTGACCAGTATCTGTAGACCCTAGATATGACTGTGGGTTCAAATCCCAGAATATCAAACTGGTACCAATACATACGCAACACTCAAAGTCCCTTGAATCTTATTTGTTCAGCAGGTTGTTTATGTGACCAAATCCTGGCATCTGATTGGCTGATTTGTTTTACCTAGCAACAGAACAGGTATACCAAATAAAGTGTCCAGTGAGTAAAAAAGAAGTAATGATGGTGCTGATTGTGAGCATTTATGTTTAAATAATAGTGTTTTTTGAAAAGATGTTAACAAAAGAAATCATGGCAGAAAAATAAATCACCATGGCAACCAAGGTCTTTAGCAGGAAAAGGTGTCCAGTCACAATCAGCGTGTGAAGACTGATGCAGAAGCTCTTAAAAACCTGGGATTCTTGTTTTAACAAATAACAGAAATATTTTTAGTCAGACAGAGTTCCTTAGATCTTTATTTTCTGTCTAGATTTTGAATCACATTTGTGCCGATCTGGATGAGAGTCACGTCTTTACAGCTTCCACAGGATGAGTCACGTTTCTGTTCGCCACCAAGGTTCTTCTGAAGTTCCTCTGCTCTTTTATACTCACCTTTTTTGTTCCATTGGATCAGGAATTCTTCTGTTGTGTCGATGTTTCTGGTGTCCGTTTAATCCAAATCCTGCAGAAACGGCTTCACATAGTTGTTGTATTTAACTCTTGCTAAGTCATCTGTAGGCAAATATACTGGCCATTACAGAATGGCTGGAGCTAAAAAATGACATATTTACCTAATTTGCATAAGTAATTAGAGTTAATATGATATGCCTAGCTTGGCTTTAACTACGGTCGCTGAGTGAACAAAGTAAAAAAAAATGGTTTTCTTTTGTGGAAATGGGTATGACTTTAATGACATTCAGAGTAAAACTTTACTTGCAGTAAATTGTCCAACAAACATTCTCAGACAACAGAAACATGTATAAAATAAAGTAAAAATAAATAATCTACATCATTTTAAGTATTTTCTGTTTAAGAAACTAACATCTCAGCTGTAACTGAAACAACGATGGGAAGACCTACTGGAGGAGGATTGGGCCGCCTGTGAGAGCTTTGGGACTGACTCATGGCAGCACCTGCAGCTCATTGAGAAGATTTCGAATGACACATGCTTTCATGTCAAGAGGAGGCAAGGGTGTCAGTTTGATTTTAGAATTGCTGGGGACAATAACCATACACTTGAGTGGGGTTTAAAGATTGCTGGGGACAGTAATTAAATAGGCTAGCATATTTAAGTATTCATCAGTTGTTAATGGAATCATTACATCCATATCATAGCTAGCCTAGCAAAAAAGATCCTTGTTATATTATTATTATTATTATTATTATTATTATTATTATATTATTATATTATATTATATTGTATATCCTTGTTATATTATTTGCCAAATAATAAGATTTTCAGAGAAAAATACTCATCTTTCTATCAGGCTCCACTCTCTGTTCAACTCCACACTCCGACAGCCTAGCTGTCAGCGAACTACCGGATTCATTGTTTTTTTTTTAAAGTTAAGAAGCTGAAGTAGGTGAAAAGTAGGTGTCCGTCAACCATGTCGAAAAGAAAGAACACAACCGATATCTGACGGTTTTTCAGCAAGAAAAAATATGTTGTAAGTGCAGCCCTACAAAAAAGACTAAGATATCCAGTTTTATCATTTTTGATATTGACTTACTTAGCAGTAGATAAAAGAGGACAATATTTCTCTCATATACTGGTAACAGTCAGCTAACAGCAACAATGGTTAAAAACCATGCACTTCATGCTAGGTGATCAAACCTCTTTTTCCGTGACATTTTTGCTTTTCATGTGCTATTAGGAGCATCTGTTTTCATCGTTTTTCAGAATACTTCAACTTACAATACATAAACACGACAGCACGGCACCGTCAAATACTCCCGACCTCCTCAAGTTGATGGTTCTGAACGGAGGTTGCAGTAGCCTACTAACATACAGGTGTTGCACCTGTCACTGAGTGGTGCTGTTTAGCTAATTCCAACTAGGTCCCCATCTAGCAAATGGCCCTATTATGTGAAATGACCCATCCATAACTAAAAAGTAATAGAGGGATAACATTTTAGGTTGAAGCGTGTAAATGAACAAGTCTCAGAATAAAGTCTTGGGGTGTAAAAGTAACTGGGAAACCAGATTCTAACAGTGTGATCCTAACCCCCTTACATTACCTTAACCAGCCGTTCCATAGCCTTGCAAATCTGTCCTTTTCTTCTTGGCACTCGCGGAGTACAGACACTTCTCTTTTCGCTCCCTTATCTTTTTTTCCCAAGGCACTTGGGTCCTGTCTGCCCACAGAGCGCTTCTCTGCATTTCTTCTGAAAAACCCTATTTTTACTAACCATGGATTTGATAAATTGGTCATTTAACGCAATTGATAAGATTTTTTCAACAATGAAAATGGAGCAGGGGGCTCCCACATGCCCACAGGGGACACACCCGGTGGGATATATGTTGGATTCCTGGAAGGAGTGGAAGCTCGTATGCCTCTACCAGCTGTCCATTGAGGATGTCGAAGACGTGTGGATATTTAGTCTGATGATCACTGGATTTCTCCTGATTGGAGTGGGAGGATATCTGGTTTTCTGGAAATTTGGGAAGACGGGAGAGATTGGAGGGCGACCCGCATCCACGGAAAGCACCGTCCGTGTGGAGACTTCTCAGACTGGGACCTTACTCGAGGTGAATCGTAAGCTGGACAATATTCTAGCTGCGATACCAGTATTAGTGCGCAAAACGGATGTCATCTCAGAGAGAGTCACAGGTTGGTATGGACAAGTTTAAAAACCCAAATTGGCTTCACAGAAGGACTGCAAATGATCAGTTTAAAGACTGAAGGCAGAGAGGAAATTATCTCAGCCTGACCCAAACAAAGTCTTGTTATCCGAATCTGACGCCCTGGTAGCCTTGAGCGGCTACAAACCCCCACGAAGGAAGGAATGCAGACAGATGCTGTGAAAACTTTTTTTACTTGTTAGCCTAGCTGAAGTTATTTATATTTTCTAACGTCATAGAACTGGCACACTTTAAAGTCAAAAGCTTTCTTCAAGTAAACAGAACACAAGTTCAGTGCTTCAGGAATGTGTCTCCTTTTTGGATGTCAACTAATGGAAACCCAAAGAACCTATACTTTCCCAACAAAAACAAAAATAACTAGATAAATTGCATTCCTTGCAGAAATGCTGTTTGAATGCTGGGTAGCTTAAACTGTTAGCTGAATCAGCTTAATAGCTGAACTGAAGCTAAAACTAAGCAAAACTGTCAAAATTAGCTGAATGTATTGAAAGATGTAGAAGCAAAAAGCACCAACCAAGTAAAGCACAAAAAGGAAGTGAATAATAGAGAAAAACAATCCTAAACAGCAGAAAACTGTGAACATTGTATAAAAACTGGACAGCTAAAATGTCTAAACACATGTTATTTCAGTAGGACAAGTTTAACAGTTTAATATTTGCATTTAGCTGAACTGTGAAATTAGCAGCATATGCTAAATTTGGAAACTGATTGCAGAAGCTGCTGAATAGCTGAAGTGAAGCTGAAACTAAGCTAAACTGTCAAAATGAGCTGAATGTATTTAAAGAGCAAGTCACATCAAATCAACTTATTTTAGCTGATAACTAGTATAAATGAGTGTCTAATGGTGTTGTAGACATGTGCAGTTATTATTTTTGCATTTTGATGCGTTTTCTTTGAAAACTCTATATTCTGTCTACAAACGTCAGTCTAGCGCCATCTTCAGCTCAAAAGTATAGAACACGTTTATTTTGAGTCGGTTTTAGCCAATGGCTAACGAGAACAATGCTATGTATTTCAGAAAAGTACTACGTAGCAGCTCCGGCGTCCCCGGTTAAAATGACGCCTATGAGAGAAGGCAAAAAGATCGTCCTGAATGCTTGCTATGCTGTGGCAGGTGAAGTTGAACGGGACTTTCCTGGAGCTTGGAGTACAACCGCTGCACCTCCTCATCAAAAGGAGTCAGCCGATGGTTTAAACATCTAATAAGGAGGCCTCCTGGTCGCCTCCTTCTGTAGATTTTCCAGGCACTGGTCAGGGAATGCCTTGGGATGTCCTGGGAAGAGCCAGACCTGGGACCTCCATGTCCTAACCGTCCTCTTCTCCATCACATTTACTGTATTCCATCTTCCTGAAGCTTATTATTTTTGTTTACAGTTTACAAACATGTCCAACAGTCTGGAGCATTTAAAAAACACCGTTTCCAAGTTAGCAGCAGCTCGTTTCCTGATCACCCTTGTTGATTTTTTTATGTCTTTGAACTGGATAACAATGCTGGAGGCGTCACACGGTGTAAAACAAACATCAGCCGGCTGTCGGCATTCCTCCTCAGTCCAATCTGCTTTTTCTTTAACTGTGTGTGCAAACCTGCAGCCTTTGTTGCTGGATAACAATGAACATGCAAACATATCCTGGTGGGTCTGACACGTGCCCTGCCATCAGCAATTCTCCTAATGAGGTGTTTATGCTCCCATCTCTTTGTGTCCCGTAGTTCCTGACAGGATTGAGCTTCTGTTAATAGATAAAGGGAGCGTCTCTCACACGCTGGCCCGGCTACATGAAAGTTCCTGTCTGAAAGGTTTACTGCCACTTTCTGCTTTGGAAGGTCTTTATTAATAATCAGACTTAAATGAGACAGCTGGGATTAAAAAAAATGAGGAGAAAGGCTCCCAAAAAGCTTTAGTGTTGGGATTTGTTATTTTCATTCTCAGATTAGATTCGGCAAAATTTGTAAAGATTTTAGCATTTAAGGGATTTATTTTTGTTATTTTTGCTTTGCTTGTATTTCCAAAATTTGGCCAAAAAACAAACAATAAAACACATTTCCTTTCCCCAAATAAATGATCCTAAATATCTCATTTAATTCAATCCATGTTTTTAAACGAAACATTTCCTGATGGAAGCCCAGACCTTTGAATTCCCCCAACAGGTAAAACGCCAAACCCTAACCCTAACCCAAAGACACCAACTGTGCGATACAAGGCAACTAATGTTTATAAATGCTAATATTTCCTTTAACATTTTATGAGATTATTTAAGATACAAAGATTTGATTTGTCTCTGACTTTGAGCCCCTGAACATGCTTCATATCTGGGATTGGCTCCTCATCCCTCTGCAGAAGGATAAAGTATTTTAACGGCAGGTTGGCAAGTCGTGATGTTTTTTATTATCCCTGTCAGAGGAAATAAAAATGTGCACTCAGAGTCTGATGTCACTTTCTTTTTCATGAATGGTTAATTATCACAATAACTTTGATTATTTCCTGATTAATGATACAGAGCTTTCAGTGGAGGCTTTTTTGTGCTGCAGCATCACAGTTCAAAAGAACCGACTCATTATCGCCTCGGCTTGTTTAGTCAGATAGAAAAAGGAAAACTAAATTTGATCCTGCTGAACACAGAAAATGCTCTTAAAATCTGAATAATCTCATTATTTAATCACAACAACAGAACTAATGAACCTAAATTGGACTGAATCCAGCAAACGTTACTGACAGATCCAGGGAACGTGATGCTTTTCTGTTATTACCTGAGCCTTTTACGTCTCACAGCTACTCACACTTTAACACACAATGTCATTCTGCAAAGATGCATTTATCCTAACAAGCTTTAGAAGATTTCTGAAATTCTGCACATGCGGATGCTGTAAAGATGCAATACATAAGATTGACATGCTGTGGTCAGATTTGGGTACTGTAGCCCATTTTCCAAACACGAGTGACTTTCTCACAGCTATTTTGTGAGTTTCATGTTTCCGGCTATATCTCAGTACAATCAATCAATCAATCAATCAATCAATCAATCAATCAATCAATCAATCAATCAATCAATCAATCAATCAATCAATCAATCAATCAATCTTTGTATAGTGCCTTCCACTGCCTATGCAGGAGCCCAAGGCGCTGAAAAGAAAATACAGTAAAAACACAGATAGCAATAAAATGGAGGAAAATACAACAAACAGACATAAAAACACCATACAAAATGTAAACAAGGAGCATAAAAGCATACAACCAGGTCACATAAAAGCCAAACAATAAAAATGACTCTTCAAACGACTCTTAAAAACCTGCAGCAAAGGTGACAGTTTAATATCAAGTGGAAGCTCATTCCAGAGAGAAGGAACCAAGACCAAGAAAGCCCGATCAACTCTAGACCTGCAGCTAGTTTGTGGGACAGTCAGTAGCTCCAGATTAGCCCATACGTTGAGTCCGTGATGAAGTATGCCTTTTTATTAATGCTGCCAAGTATGGTGGAGCACCACCATAAAGAGACCGGAAGACGTAGCACATAACTTTAAACTTAGCCCGAAAACCAACAGGGAGCCAATGTAATAAGGCCAGCATAGGAGTGATGTGTGCTGACCTCCTTGTCCCTGTCAGAAATCTGGCCACAGAGTTCTTAACCAACTGTAGACATCTCAGTGCTGCCTGTGTCATGGTCTGGGGTTCTCCTTCCACCTCACTAATTGGTTCTGAGTTTTTTCCCTTCTGCAGTTGGGCATGTCAGGAAGTGGGGAACCTGCAGTTCATCAGCCAGACAGGGATATTTAAGCAGCTGAGAGACGCCTTCACTTCGCTGGATGATTAGCTCAACTTGGGTATCACCTGTCAGCCACCTTTTGAGATTTGAGATTTCGAGTATTTTTGTCTTTGTGAATTAGATTCAGCTTTGTTTGGATTTTTGTACGTGACTTCCTCTGGAACCTTCCTTGCAGACCTCAACCCACCTCCACAACTGAACGCCTGCAATCTGGACTCTGAAAATTCCTGTTCGTCTCTCGGCCCGTCCCTGGCCTCCTCACTTCCTACTGCCCACCTCAACCTCCCGGATCTTCAAGTACCTGCTACGCTCAGCTCCCTCAACCCCAAGCCACCAGGAACCCGGCCTCAAGTAAGCCCCCCCAGACCAGACCAACTCCCCTCTCGAGTCCTCCACGCTTCGAGATCGCAAGTTCTCTCTAACTCCCACATTCAATGCAAGATCACATACACCGGACCTAACTCCCTCTGTCTTCTCCACACCCGATTCCTGTTCCGAAGAATTCAGCTGGACTTTCTGCTGCACTTTTAGTTCCACCTTTTATAATACATTATTGTTTGAACTCTTACCTGTTTCTGTGGACCGATTCTGTATGTCGTGTGTTAGACTCTTACCACACAACATGACAGCCTGACTTAACCCAGCACATAAAGCACCAGAAGATTCTAGATGACGAGTGAAGACGAGTCATGCACAGTGAGTTGATAAACACATTTCACTGTAATATCGAGTTGTTGGTAATTGAAAAAGTAGCTTGAGATATTTTTATAGCCGACTGTTTCGTACTCACTGTTAGCATTGTTGGCGCAATGTTAGCCTCTAGCCTTCTTTATCTGATATTAGAGTAAAATAATAAGATGCTGTGGCTTCTTGAGGGTACAAGAAATCACTTCTGGGTCGCTCCCATTTACTGGCTTAGGATCTTTACAAAACAATTTTATGTTTTGTCTGCTGGGGTCCATTTACAAATTTCGGCACTGTAGCATCAGCTTGACACTGACTTGGCAACCCCGCAGGCTCACAGATTGTTAACAAATAAAACGTACCTATTTAGCTTTTTGAAAGGAGAAAAACAGACAACCCCCAGCCAGCTGAAAAGAAAATCTGTTTAATGTAACCTTCCTCCTATCATGATTTAGACATTAAACTGTTTTGTGATTATTACACGGAAGAATTCTGACATATTGCTCCTTTAAAGCCACTTTTTTAGACCAGACGTGAACTGGGTTTCTGCCACCTGCTGTTAAACCTGCTAGCCTTACTCTAAATGAGCGTCTGGTGAGCTAAGAGCAAATATTTAAAAGATGAACCTTGAACATATGTCAGGTCCCTCACTTTCCTCTCATTCTGTCACCAGTAAGAAAGGTATCTGTCTAAATCACCATTCACAGAAAAACTCTGTTCCTCATGGAGCTGCAGGTCATTCTCTTAGCTAAATCTAGACAGAAACTGGTGTGTGCACTTGTGATGTCATCAGTCCTGAACAAATAGTTTTATGAAATTAAGAAGGCAGTAAGAGATTGTGCAAGTGGTCTAGTGTGTGTTTAGCTGATCTTAAATGTTGTGGTTTTTGTTAATAAGTGTTGCATCCTCCCAGTACGTGAATGTCTTTTCTGTTAGCTTTCTACATGAGTACAAGAAGGAAAGAAGATTCTGAAGGATTTTCCCGACCAGCGCTGATGAGAAATGCTCGAGTGGATCTGGACTTGTCTGTTAGTAGGAGGCAGGAAAGCAGCTGTTTGCTCTTCTCGGCAGTCTGTGAGGAAAGAGACTGAATAAAAGGGCTGCAGGGAGGTTAGATGCATGCATGAGAGCTGCGGGGTAGACTGTTGACTTTAGTAGTAAAAGCTATAAATTTGTGTCTCCAACACCGTTTGACAACCCTATATTTACAGCTCTCTCCAGGTCTGAGTCGTTGAGTCAGTGTTTATCTCTTCTACTCCAGAAATGTTGCTTCTCTAATTGCTGTAAGCTTCTCTCCTGGTTTAAATGCCAGCTGCATCATTGAGACTGAAGGTTGGACTTTAGGGCTGACCTTTGCTCCCTCACCAACCTCTCCGTCTAACTGTACACACAGACGTCAGACAGTATGACGCCCAGACATCTTAAAGATGGGTTTGTTTTGTTTTTATCAACTATTCTTATTTTTCTTCTGCCATATTGATTGGTCTTTAGAGGCAGAATAGACCCTGACATACTTGAATTTCCTTGAACATCACGGCTAAAGAGTATGGACTTATTTTGCGGGTCTTGAATGCTACAGCACTCCATGAAATAAGAAATAGTGCTAATGATTAACTTTCTCTTAAAGACTTGAAACGCGCATGCAGCTCCATAACAAACAGGAATTTATCCTTACGGCCGAAAAAATCTTCCTGAAGATCTTGACGTACCTTCTTCACACCAAGTCAGTATGATATTCTCTAACGCCTGATTTATGCTTCTCCGTCTGCGTCAGTGCGGAGACACGCAACGCCATTATCCGTCCTTGCGTAGGGCACGCAAGTACGTACGGAGTCGAGCCCACTTTTTTAAACATCCGTCAAACAAAACGGATTACGCAAGCTTGTGATTGGTCAGGACGCCGCTGTTGTTTACAGCGCCGCCATTGCAAAGAGAGCCGAGGATAACTAGCGGCAGACACGGAGAAGCTTGAAGAATACCTCGCGAAAAAACTCTAAAAATATGAACGTTTAATTCTCCCGTGACTGGAGGAGTGAAAAGATGCGCAGCAAGCGTTTTATTTGTGGACGGAAATGACAGGAAACGTGGGTTTAGAGGTGGGGAGCGCATGAAGAGGTGGGAGAATGAGAGACAAATATGTCCGTGTTAAAAGTCTCTTATATACACAAAAAACACAATATAAACACACTATCTTGGACCGATACATGACAGGATACCACAGAACAGCGCTACGCCCTCTGTGGTCCTGCCGGGGAATTGCTTTGCAACACTCTCCAGGAGACGGAGAAGTATGAGAGCAAAACGCTTCCGTCAATCCGTGCATGTCTGTCCCTTGCGGAGCTGACGGAGAAGCATGAAACAGGCTTAAGATTACAGCCTCAAAGTTAGCTGAGTTCGAATGAGCTAATGATGGTTAAACGAGTTTATTTGTACTGAGCCAGGTTCTGTTGGAGGTTTCTTCCTGTTAAAGGGGAGTTTTCCTCCGCATTGGACTGTTCAAGAGGCTAAATCATTAAGATGAGTTACCTGATCCAATTGTTCAAAGTGAACAAACAGAGATTAAATTATCATGTTCGGTTTCTGGCCTCACATGCCATCATTTTTGTTAAAGCCTCACTCTGCAACTTTTACACATAAATAATGTTATATTAAGTTTTGGCGGCATGCTATTATCTATTATGTTCATTTTCGGAGCTGTGAAAGTGTTGTGGGGTTTATGTCTGTTTACCGCACTAAACTGTTCTTGACTGTCTGCCACCAGAAGTACTGACTGCGTGTTGCTAGACCCCATAGACATGGATACGTAAATGCCCCATCGGGCGCTGGATAGCATAACAGTGTCATCGCCATATTGGATGGGTCTCACTCTCCAAGCAGTGACTGTAGAAAAGTCCAAAGTCAATGCAGAGTGAACAACTTGTGTCTGACTTTGTGAAAAAGCTTGACAACATGTGTTTTTTAATTGGGTAGCACCTTCCTTAGTAGAAATGAATGCACTGGGGGCAAATGGAGCAACTACAGCAGAGCCAGTCCATGGGGCATCTGCGTATATATGTCTGTGGTAGACCCGCAGTCTAGAGATTTGAGCAATGGCAGATCCACCAAGGAAAGCTAGAAATCCCTTATCGGAGGGATATAGGAAAAGAAAATGGGAATGCGATAGAGCAAGAGCTAAGACCAGAGTTAATATTGGACCTGCTTTCCTCACTGGAGAGCTCTTCTTGGAAGAACGTGCTGCTACTGGATAGGTAAGGAATAAACTATTTCACCATGGTCACTGTGTTTGGTTGGGCATACAGTTGTTATACAGTCCTAAAACTTTATTCAATGCTGAAACGCTGCTCAATGTGTTTGTTTGGCACACGAGTTAGAAAACAGCCAGTAAACATGCCTCTATGCGTGAAGGAGAGATTTGCTTTTGCAACAGTGACGTTACGCAGCAAGCCTTGAGAGGGCGACAGAGAGCATAGATCCGCAAAGTTCAGGAATGTGTCTTTAATGCAACCATAATCTGATCGCAGGCTGAAGAACAAGAATCCTTCAGGATCGTTGTGTTTCCTAAATGAAAACTTTAATGTGTAAAACACAAGTAAACAATCTGAAATGAACCCATTCATTTGTTCCACACAATTAAAATCCACTTTAGCTGCTTTGATACCGAAAATTACCACCAAACAGTTGGAGATCAGACACAATTTGGAAATATTATTCATCTGGATGAATGTTTTAATGTATTTTTGTGTTTTGCATTGCAGAGTCGTGCCTTTCAGACGCCAATTAAAATCAAATCACAGACCTGTTGTTGAGAACTTCGTCAAATAATTGATGTTCATCAGTCATGTAGAGTTGGGTAAACTTTACTGATCAACAGTTTTGGAGGTAAATATTTATCCAAAGGTTTAATATGTTTACAGCATCTTTTGAAATGTGATATCAAACTTACGTGCAGGTTTCTGACTGGACCAGGACTCGTACGACATCCACCACTCATCACTTAACCCAATCCTCACGTGCGCGCACACACACATGACACTCACTAGTCAACATCATATATATTTGTCTTGTACCACATAATTTTTAATCTGAAGCTACATATTCAGCATATTCAGTGCAGAGTATTGTTCCTTTTAGTGTTTAGTGTGAGACGATAGTAAATATTCCCTTTCTTTCTCCAACAACTTTACCTGATAGTCAGCTAACTTTAGGCAAACCAGCAGCACAACAAATATTTTCAAATAAGACTCACAAACCTGAGTCAACACCAGTCTCATCAAAGCTGGGGTTCTGTCGTTGTACTTTTTGTCTAAAAAAACGTCCTTATGTCCATCTTTACTCATGCGTTTCAGGCAGAGAGTGTATGTTACGACCTCAACCTGGTCTAGGATCCTGGGAGGTCTAACACAAAAAAACGTGAGGATGAAAATAAAAGATCTGACACCAAGTCACAGCCAATTAAGTCTTTTTTTTATTAACATAAAGCGTCCCTAAGGGAGAAAACCTGGTTATAATCAATGGAGAGCTAAGAAGGGGAGTTTATTTTATGCTGGGGAAAAAGCGCTGAGGGCTTAAAGTAACTTAAAGAGCAATATAATATTGTTCTGAGAGCTAAAACTCTCTGGTTCCAAAAGGGAAACCAGAAACAAAAAGGAGCTTACCCGGAGGCCTTACCCAAAGTCCACTGGTGAACTTAACTCACCCACACAACCAAAGCTCTTTCAAGAGCAAGAGAACCGAGTCTCAAAAACCTAAAGGTTTTCCCATGCAGGTGGAACCAAATCATCTGGGGGAAACTCTAAACTCTAAAAGCTCTCAAAACACACGTCTCCTCTCTCGTTAATCCTCCTCCTCTCTCAGTCCTCTCCTCTCCAGTGCAGCGGTGATTTATCTGCTCCAGCCGGGGGATTCCTGATGGGAATCAGCTGCGTGAGTGAGGCTGGGCGCTCTCCATGGTGCTGACCATGGTGCTGAAAACAGAGCGGAGTAGAAGCCGGGCACCGGGGAACCCAGGGCTCGTAACAGTGTAGAAGAAGCCGGCTGCTGAAGGGCTTCTTCTTCAGTGGTGGAGGCTCAGGCAGGCTGCATACAAACTACTGCCAGCTGCTCCCTCTCTGTTGGACTTTGGTACTGCATGTTACTTCCGCGATTTAGATCCGGGGCTTTTCATAAAAGATCCGGGGCTTCAGCCCAAGTAGCCGGGCCTAACGCCGCCCCTGTCCAGGGAGTTAAAGTCAGAATGATGTTCCATGCACAGAGTCCAGAACTTTGATAAGAAATTGCACCTGCAACCCTAACGCTTTTCCACTTAAGAGTGAACATTTTAAATGTCTTATACTGTCTATTCAGGAAGTTCTCCAGATTGGCTCCATGGACAATAAGATCATGATGCAAATGCGATGCCTTACATTCTCGCTATGACTTCACTGAATGAGATGTTTAGGAAAGTTGATGCAATTAATTGATTAGGATGCCTCCTGGACGCCTCTCACACAAGCATTTGGGAATGGTAATTGATGCCTTCATTACCTCCAGATCAGGCAATTGTAATTTGCTTTATTCGGGCATCAAGCAGGCCTCTGTAGTGAGACTTCAGGTAGTTCAAAACTTGGCAGCCAGGTTACTGACCAGTACCAGGATGTCAGAGCACTTTACTCCAGGATTAGTGGCCTTACACTGGCTTCTGGTTTCTTATAGATTCACCTTTAAAAGACTCTGGACTGATCTTCCTGCAGATGGGAAGCAGGCCTCGTTGCTCAGCAGCTTTAAAAGCCGTCTAAAACACGTTTACTCAGAGGCTTTTGGTCACAATGGTCTGTGCTAGTGGGTGGCTGCTGCTTTTTCTTTTGTACCAACTTGTTTTAACTTGGCCGGGTGCTGTTCTGGATTTTTAACAGTTTAACTCATTCACTGCAATTGATGACTAAAGTCGTCATTTTAAATCCAAACGTTCAATGCAAAATACGACAAAAGTCGGCATTTGTATTTTTTTACTCTGTGGGCATCGAAACGAGCCCCCGCACCGTGAGAGCAAACATCTCAGCTCTAAAGACGATCTTCATCCACGTACGCCACACGTCACGTGATCAGGAAGCAGAAAATCGATGTGTTAGGAGATCGTTTTGGGCCGCTGCTGTAAAAAAAGTGAGGCGCGAACCGGAAAAGCTTCTGCCGATCACTCGTAAACGGATTATGAAAGAATGGATAACGCTTCAAATGTGCAGATTCTTCCTAATATAAGAGGTGAGTCTACTCTTTGTTTTGTTAGTTTTGGCGTTGACATCATCCTAGCAGATGAACGTTCTGTGACTCTTAGAATCAGTAAAAACGCAGAAAAACGCTGGCAGCGAAAGGCTTTTCCGATCAGGAAACGGCTGGCAGCGAATGAGTTAATTGGGTTTGACAGTTGTTTGTTTTAGCCTATGCGTTTTTTTTATACTTTTATGTGTAAATTGTGGTGTGCAGCACTTTGATTGGCCCTTGGGCCATGTGAAGGTGCTATATAAACACATTTGAACATGAACGTTGAACGAATAACCTGCTACCGCATCCTGCAGAGTGCTACGGCTCCCATGAGGTACTTAGAAGCACCGCATGACACTCCCGGAACAGTAGGCTGTGACAAGTAGAGATCCTTCCCACTGCATGATATCCAGGTAACTAGCAGACCTGTCGACATGAGTCGGCTGCAGCAGTACGTGAACAGGTTTTCTCAGCACCTGTCTGGGGTTAGGCTCTGAAGCCTGATGTTAAACAGGCCCTGACGCTAAATTATTAAAGACAGCAGCATGAAGAGGCTTCACCATCATCAAGACTTGAGAGATTTTGGAAATGGATAACTTGATTATTTAGCTTTTTCTGTCAAGTCTGCCTGTGTTAAGTCTTTCCCTTGGGTTATACTTCACTGGGCTCAATAATTATGATGCTCATTGCCACATGTGAAAACCAACAGTCTTGTGCTGAAGCCACATGAAAAATGTCCTCACTGTGATGGTTAACGCCTGAAATTTGTCCTCGTGTAGTCACAAAGGGTACACACACACACACACACACACACACACACACACACACACACACACACACACACACACACACACACACACACACACACACACACACACACACACACAGAAAACAGGAGTGAGAACATCTTATCTGGCATCATGCAGCTGCTGAGCTGTGAAACTGATTTTAGGCTTTTGCTCTTATTTGTCACAGACGGCTTTATATGAGAAAATAAGCAGCAGTTCCATCTTTACTAATGAGGAGAGATTCTGTCACACAGAAGAGGAGCTCGTGAATGTTCATGCTGTTTTCTGATATGTAATAATAACAGCACTGGTTTCTAACGATGGTCATAATCCTCCATAAATGTGAACACACTTCACACACTGTAGGATAAACAGTTGAAGTTGGGTCAAATAGATGTTTTGAGAATCAAGTTTATTTTTTAACATAAACATTCTTTATTGCCACATGGCATCTGGATAGAATGTTGTTGTTAGATATTCTAAAAGAACAGGATTGGTACCAGCTGGTCAAGAAGGATCATTTTAAACCTGAAAAACGGAGGCATCAGTTCACCAAAAGATGATGAACAGGTGATGAACTGCTGAAGCCGGTTCAGAAAGAGGCGCCATTAAATGGAATCCAAGTGACTTCATTCATTCTCTTTGTATCAATCATGTTGAGTCTATTTTACAAAATCAAAAGTCCCATCATGGTGAATTAACCTTCAACATAACAACTACTGTTCGGAAAAAGTTTAGTTTTACCCGATGTTGACACAAATAATGGGATGTGTGTGATTTAGTGCTCTATGGTTAATTATGAACTCCTCTTTCTCTGAACAGAAATAATTCCTGATTTATTTATAACATCTATATTTAACAACATCATTTATAGAAAATAGGACTCTGGAGGGACAAACTTCCATCTGTCAAACTGTCAAGTCTGATTATGTTTTATTTTAGATTAGTTGCTTGTCAATTTAGCAACTAACAATGAAAAGCTGCCAGTTTGACCAAATCATCAGGATTAATTGAAAGTTAACTCAATCACTGCAGAATGAGAATCACACACAGAAAGCCCCTGACTGCCAGTGTTTCTGAGCCTTTTTACTGTTTTTTGAAGAGTCCCAGAATATTGTACTCAATGACTGTGTAAAACCAAAACTACCAAAATAAAGAGTATACTCACTCCCTACAACAGGGAGCTTTTTCTGTTCTTTCGCAATCCGTTGTCGAAGTGTGAGCTGCAGAAGCTTTTCCAGTTTGTGCCTTGTTTTTTTCATAGCGGTGCCCAAACAATCTCCTAATTCATAGATTGTCTGCTTCCTGATCACGTGACATGTGACACACGTGGGTGAATATTAACTTTAGAGCCGTGATGTTTACTCTCAAGGTGCGCAAACTTGTTCCTAAGCACACCCAAAAAATGCAATTCGTCAATGGCAGTGAATGAGTTAATTTACCAAGAAGAAATAAAAACCTGGTCACACCTGTTAAAAGGAAACTTGTAAAACAAGCACAAAGTCACTATTATGCAAAAAACAGCTGTCCAAAGGCCAAAAAAAAAGATCCCGGACAAGACCCCAAAGTGTTAAGATCTCTGCATCATAGTTTAAAAGACCATCTGACTTAAATCAGTTTGCAAAATTAAATAAAATTTTAATGTAAATGATACAAAATAACCCATAAGTGAGTCTTGCAAGACAAGAACAGGACCCAGTTAAACCAGAACTTAAGAACTGAAATATCTAAATCCATTTTATAGCTACTCGAAAAAGATGCTTTACAGAATAAATGTGGAACACAGCTGGGGTTTGAGGAGATCCCTCAGGGAGGACTCCTTCTGGCTTCTTAACTTAATCTCAGAGATGATATGTTAACACACAGATGGACATGAAGGTGCATGATAAATGTCATGGTGAAATCTGTAATGAATTGTTTTACAGATAAAATAAGGAGGAATCAAAACATGATGCTTCTGGTCTCAAACTAAAACCCACCTCTGGAGCAGCAGTACCAATAAATAAGAAGCTGCTATTTTAGATTTTTCTGAAAGTGGCTGTTGACAAAGCGATGATGAAGGGTTACGTTAGCATCAACATCTCCAGAATTCAGACTTCACAACAGCTTCTGTCATCACTTAAAGAGTCAGGATTGAAAAAGGAAGAATTTGCTTTAATTAAATCAGCTGACTTCACTTTGTCACCTCACCTGATGAAGTAACAGCTTTTTAATCAGACTAAACTCACTAAAAATGACCCCTCTTGTTCAAATCGCAGCATTTTAATCAGCCTAACTGGCAATTATCTTCACATTCTATGAAATATGGATAATGTATAAGTAACAATGAAAGAGTAATAACTCTATATACTGATCTTTTGTTAAAACTATTCTCAAATGTGAGGTTAAACAGGTCTTAGATTTGTAGAATGTTAACTTCTTTTAGAGCACAGACAACTGGGCTGATATTATTTATGTAGCCTTGCCAGCCAGCATGGCTCACCTATTCAAATAACCCCAAATAACCCCGCCCCCTGAGAATTCTAACCAAGCAGATCAGCGCTGAGCAGTTCCTCATAAACAACGAAGATGGCATCTGAAGCGAAGTTTGCTGCGGCTCTTTTCTCTGTTCTAAATGACGTGAACACATCTTTAAAACCACAACATGTAGAAGCGCTAGAAATCTTTCTTCTAAAGAAAGATGTTTACGCTGTTGCCAGACGCCATTTTTGACTACAGCTAAAGGATTACAGCGTCGCGCGGTGCAGCCGGCACTTCCGCCTTTGTTCTGATTGGTTATTTTTGAGTTTGCTAGTCCCGCCCCTCATATGCCTCTCTGCCTGTGAGTGTAGAATTAAACCGAGGATGCGTCTAGCACGCCAGGCTATGATTTATGTTCATCAAGGTCCCTCCATTTGGGTTTCAGGTAAAAATGATCCCTCTGTGTTGCCATCCGTTTGCTTCTTTTGTTTTTACATGAGCAGCTTCATGAAAGAAAGAGGCTGGGCACCACTCACACAGATGCTGGAATGCACGTGCGTGCGCACACACACACACACACACACACACACACACACACACACACACACACACACACACACACACACACACACACACACACACACACACACACACACACACACTTCTGGGTTTGTTGGACATCATAAACCATTCGAACAGTTTCAGAGTAGGTTGGATTTGGGAAATCACTCCAGAAGCTCCTGGACAGATTACCCATAAAACACACACAAGAACACACATGAACACACACATGTACACACACATGAACACACGCTTACACACAGTACAGAGCTTCTTCTCTTCTCTGGGCTGTTTTTCCAGTTAAATTTTTAATGGCTGCCAGGCCTGTTTTTCCTGTTTCCATTATTTCTACTATTCTTTCCAGCCTATTGTGCCTTCACAACTTCAGGACCCTTGAGAGATTCTTGGATCCCATCTCTGAATAGCTTGTGTGGATTCCTGCTTGGAGACATGCAGCAAGAATTTATTTGAGACTTTTCTGCACGGTGGGGTTTGTTAGAACAAATGCCACAACGGTTCGCGGGCACACATTCTCTCAGAGGCGTGAGAATAACAACAGCGATGGAGAGTGGACCCTTATTGGACCGTTTTTGTTCAGCTTTACAAGTCTGAAGAAACTCCCAAACTATTCCCATTTAAAGTTCCACATAGTCTTAGAGGTTTAATCCTGTAGGCATGAGTAGATTTGGTTCTTGTATCGAGTTGAAACTCAACATTGATCCAAATTATTTGCACATTTCTTGCCTTACTGGGATTGTGTGCCAACATAAAATGTTCTGGCTCCTGTTTTAACCACCGTAGATCGCTTCCAGAACAGCTTTGGTCCAGAGAAATAGAGTTTTGCCTTCTAGGACTGATCAACTAACAGTTAGTCTAACCAAAGACCAAAGCAAGTTTCTGTCGTTTTAAAAATGGCTTCAATCTCCTGAAGTTCACATGACATTATCTTATAAACCTTCACCTTTCCATCAGTTTAACATTACAACTCAGACATGCAATCCTGTGCTTATTAACGTGGAATTCTGGTACATGGAATTCTTCTATTATTTACGTAGACATCTGTGGTTATTGACCTGGAATGGGAAGGTAACTGGCCTACAAGCTCCTCCCTCATTGTGGGTGGATCATTAGTTTATATGAGATCATAGGGAATGAGGGAATGCTGACATTTCTTATCCACCGCTCCACTGAGATCCAGAATCCGCTGCTGGACTAAAGTGGATCATCACTTTTATTCCAGTTCTGTTCCAGACCTAAGTGTCAGGACCCCTCTAAAGAACCAGGTCTGTTTTTCCAGTAATTTTCCCAGCCTGGACGTTTGTCCTCTGCTTCAGCAGAAAGGTGCTGATGTTCCTGCAGATTCGATGACAGGAATTCCCTGGATTTCAACGCATTGTTTAATTATGGTGTTTAACATGTGCTCCCTCAGCCTTTCCCCCACCCTCTCATAGTCTCTCACCTGTGAAACACTCCTTCTCCTTTCTCCATTTACCCTGTGTGGCGGCAGAAACACAAATCCCATGGTGCATTTCTGCTTCCTGTCTTCCTTCAGTCCTTCTGTAAAAGCCAACAACCTGCTATTGTAGAGTCTCCCTGTTGGCCTACCACTTCCCATCTTAATTAGCTTTTTACATCACATCCTACAATTCCCTCTGCACTCTGCTATCACCCTTCTTAACTTATCGCTTCATTCCACAAAGCTCCCTCCAGATTCCCCGCAGCAATCCAATACCCTTCTTTTATTTATGCACGCACGCACGCACACACACACACACATACATACACACATTTTCAGAACCCTCAGCAGTGAGTTATGTTTTATTCTTAAAGCTGATCCTGATTTTGTAGCTTGGAACAACGTTCCTTAGAGGATTCCTTTTAGATTTCAGTTTAGAAACCAACTCCTTTTCATTAGTAGTTTCACATTTCACAATGTTTATATAAATGTGTGAATAAAGTTGTGTAACATAAAATCTGTCATGAAGGGAAATATTTTTGGCAATCCAACAAACTGAGTTCAGGTTCGGGATTCTCTTGTTCTTTCTGTAGAAACTATCACTGCAGTTTAGCTGCAAAAATGTTCAGAGGTGCCAGTGAATTATTGGGGTTTGCAGACCAAGTTGTTACTGTGGGAGCATTAGGCCTGTAGTGATGTCAGTCATGCTCCTTTATTTGTTTTCATTCAAACAACCAAATGCATCAAGCTTTTTTCCAGGGTTGGCCTTGCCCCTTCCCGGCTACCCCTTTGGGAATGCCACTGCTACCTACGAGACAATCTTCGTTTTATACTTTGTTTACATTTGCTCCTGCAGATTTACACTGCTGACCTTTACGATCATCGTTTTTACCCGAAAGGCCCTGCAGCCTGTCTCACTTCCTCTCTTTGATTCAGTGGAGAAACCCACAATGGGGGGTTAACGTTTGCAGCTAGCTCATCCGTCCCACGTGATTTGGCTCAAACGTCTTCCAAAGGTCACATATGTACCGATTCGGTGAGATCCCATCAGGAAAAAAGTGTCTGAACAAAACCCGAACAGTCCCGCTGAAGTTCTGGTGGCCTCACAAGCAGGCCATTTTGTAGAACTAAAACATTTTTTATTCTCTTCTCTCCTCCTGGTTTATCACACTATCATCTCACTACATCTCTGCCCTTTTTCAAACACAACCACCATTTTCCTGTAAGCTGTCATCGTCGGTTCCTGACAGGCGGATGAGTGTGTGCATTTCTGCACAGCAGGTGTCGGGTTTTCTTAATGAGAACAATTCAAAAGGAAAAAGAGTCACATATTTATCCTGGAACTTGAAATGTTCTACAATGATTCATGAATGCAGTCCTGTACCATTATATCTACTGTTAGAAATGTGTGTCAGGGTTTAATTGGTGCACAGAGAGCAGCGGTATGGGAAGAACAGGAAAAGATTAAATATTAGTCTAACATGTTGGAAATAATAGTCTAACATGTTGGAAATAATAGTCTAACATGTTGGAAATATTAGTCTAACATGTTGGAAATATTAGTCTAACATGTTGGAAATAATAGTCTAACATGTTGGAAATATTAGTCTAACATGTTGGAAATATTAGTCTAACATGTTGGAAATAATAGTCTAACATGTTGGAAATTTTAGTCTAACATGTTGGAAATAATAGTCTAACATGTTGGAAATTTTAGTCTAACATGTTGGAAATATTAGTCTAACATGTTGGAAATATTAGTCTAACATGTTGGAAATAATAGTCTAACATGTTGGAAATAATAGTCTAACATGTTGGAAATATTAGACTAACATGTTGGAAATAATAGTCTAACATGTTGGAAATATTAGGCTAACATGTTGGAAATAATAGTCTAACATGTTGGAAATATTAGTCTAACATGTTGGAAATATTAGTCTAACATGTTGGAAATATTAGTCTAACATGTTGGAAATATTTGTCTAACATGTTGGAAATAATAGTCTAACATGTTGGAAATATTAGTCTAACATGTTGGAAATATTAGTCTAACATGTTGGAAATAATAGTCTAACATGTTGGAAATAATAGTCTAACATGTTGGAAATTTTAGTCTAACATGTTGGAAATAATAGTCTAACATGTTGGAAATATTAGTCTAACATGTTGGAAATAATAGTCTAACATGTTGGAAATAATAGTCTAACATGTTGGAAATATTAGACTAACATGTTGGAAATATTAGTCTAACATGTTGGAAATATTAGTCTAACATGTTGGAAATAATAGTCTAACATGTTGGAAATATTAGTCTAACATGTTGGAAATATTAGTCTAACATGTTGGAAATATTAGTCTAACATGTTGGAAATATTAGTCTAACATGTTGGAAATATTAGTCTAACATGTTGGAAATATTAGTCTAACATGTTGGAAATATTAGTCTAACATGTTGGAAATATTAGTCTAACATGTTGGAAATATTAGTCTAACATGTTGGAAATATTAGTCTAACATGTTGGAAATTTTAGTCTAACATGGTGGAAATTTTAGTCTAACATGTTGGAAATATTAGTCTAACATGTTGGAAATATTAGTCTAACATGTTGGAAATATTAGTCTAACATGTTGGAAATAATAGTCTAACATGTTGGAAATATTAGTCTAACATGTTGGAAATATTAGTCTAACATGTTGGAAATATTAGTCTAACATGTTGGAAATATTAGTCCAACATGTTGGAAATTTAAGTCTAACATGTTGGAAATATTAGTCTAACATGTTGGAAATATTAGTCTAACATGTTGGAAATATTAGTCTAACATGTTGGAAATATTAGTCTAACATGTTGGAAATAATAGTCCAACATGTTGGAAATAATAGTCTAACATGTTGGAAATATTAGTCTAACATGTTGGAAATAATAGTCTAACATGTTGGAAATATTAGTCTAACATGTTGGAAATATTAGTCTAACATGTTGGAAATATTAGTCTAACATGTTGGAAATATTAGTCTAACATGTTGGAAATATTAGTCTAACATGTTGGAAATATTAGTCTAGCATGTTGGAAATATTAGTCTAACATGTTGGAAATATTAGTCTAACATGTTGGAAATATTAGTCTAACATGTTGGAAATATTAGTCTAACATGTTGGAAATATTAGTCTAACATGTTGGAAATATTAGTCTAACATGTTGGAAATATTAGTCTAACATGTTGGAAATCTTAGTCTAACATGTTGGAAATATTAGTCTAACATGTTGGAAATAATTGTCTAACATGTTGGAAATATTAGTCTAACATGTTGGAAATCTTAGTCTAACATGTTGGAAATATTAGTCTAACATGTTGGAAATATTAGTCTAACATGTTGGAAATAATTGTTTAACATGTTGGAAATATGAGTCTAACATGTTGGAAATATTAGTCTAACATGTTGGAAATATTAGTCTAACATGTTGGAAATATTAGTCTAACATGTTGGAAATATTAGTCTAACATGTTGGAAATATTAGTCTAACATGTTGGAAATATTAGTCCAACATGTTGGAAATATTAGTCTAACATGTTGGAAATATTAGTCTAACATGTTGGAAATATTAGTCTAACATGTTGGAAATAATAGTCTAACATGTTGGAAATAATAGTCTAACATGTTGGAAATATTAGTCTAACATGTTGGAAATAATAGTCTAACATGTTGGAAATAATAGTCTAACATGTTGGAAATATTAGTCTAACATGTTGGAAATATTAGTCTAACATGTTGGAAATATTAGTCTAACATGTTGGAAATATTAGTCTAGCATGTTGGAAATATTAGTCTAACATGTTGGAAATATTAGTCTAACATGTTGGAAATATTAGTCTAACATGTTGGAAATATTAGTCCAACATGTTGGAAATATTAGTCTAACATGTTGGAAATATTAGTCTAACATGTTGGAAATATTAGTCTAACATGTTGGAAATCTTAGTCTAACATGTTGGAAATATTAGTCTAACATGTTGGAAATAATTGTCTAACATGTTGGAAATATTAGTCTAACATGTTGGAAATCTTAGTCTAACATGTTGGAAATATTAGTCTAACATGTTGGAAATATTATTCTAACATGTTGGAAATCTTAGTCTAACATGTTGGAAATAATAGTCTAACATGTTGGAAATAATAGTCTAACATGTAGGAAATATTAGTCTAACATGTTGGAAATATTAGTCTAACATGTTGGAAATAATAGTCTAACATGTTGGAAATATTAGTCTAACATGTTGGAAATATTAGTCTAACATGTTGGAAATATTAGTCTAACATGTTGGAAATAATAGTCTAACATGTTGGAAATAATAGTCTAACATGTTGGAAATAATAGTCTAACATGTTGGAAATATTAGTCTAACATGTTGGAAATATTAGTCTAACATTAGTCTAACATGTTGGAAATATTAGTCTAACATGTTGGAAATATTAGTCTAACATGTTGGAAATATTAGTCTAACATGTTGGAAATATTAGTCTAACATGTTGGAAATAATTGTCTAATATGTTGGAAATATTAGTCTAACATGTTGGAAATATTAGTCTAACATGTTGGAAATATTAGTCTAACATGTTGGAAATATTAGTCTAACATGTTGGAAATATTAGTCTAACATGTTGGAAATATTAGTCCAACATGTTGGAAATATTAGTCTAACATGTTGGAAATATTAGTCTAACATGTTGGAAATATTAGTCTAACATGTTGGAAATATTAGTCTAACATGTTGGAAATAATAGTCTAACATGTTGGAAATAATAGTCTAACATGTTGGAAATATTAGTCTAACATGTTGGAAATATTAGTCTAACATGTTGGAAATATTAGTCTAACATGTTGGAAATAATAGTCTAACATGTTGGAAATAATAGTCTAACATGTTGGAAATATTAGTCTAACATGTTGGAAATATTAGTCTAACATGTTGGAAATAATAGTCTAACATGTTGGAAATAATAGTCTAACATGTTGGAAATATTAGTCTAACATGTTGGAAATATTAGTCTAACATGTTGGAAATAATAGTCTAACATGTTGGAAATAATAGTCTAACATGTTGGAAATATTAGTCTAACATGTTGGAAATATTAGTCTAACATGTTGGAAATATTAGTCTAACATGTTGGAAATATTAGTCTAACATGTTGGAAATATTAGTCGAACATGTTGGAAATATTAGTCTAACATGTTGGAAATATTAGTCTAACATTTTGGAAATATTAGTCTAACATGTTGGAAATAATAGTCTAACATGTTGGAAATATTAGTCTAACATGTTGGAAATATTTGTCTAACATGTTGGAAATATTTGTCTAACATGTTGGAAATATTAGTCTAACATGTTGGAAATATTAGTCTAACATGTTGGAAATATTAGTCTAACATGTTGGAAATATTAGTCTAATATGTTGGAAATATTAGTCCAACACGTTGGAAATATTAGTCCAACACGTTGGAAATATTAGTCTAATATGTTGGAAATATTAGTCCAACACGTTGGAAATATTAGTCCAACACGTTGGAAATATTAGTCTAACATGTTGGAAATATTAGTCTAACATGTTGGAAATAATAGTCTAACATGTTGGAAATATTAGTCTAACATGTTGGAAATATTAGTCTAACATGTTGGAAATATTAGTCTAACATGTTGGAAATATTAGTCTAACATGTTGGAAATTATAGTCTAACATGTTGGAAATAATAGTCTAACATGTTGGAAATAATAGTCTAACATGTTGGAAATATTAGTCTAACATGTTGGAAATATTAGTCTAACATGTTGGAAATATTAGTCTAACATGTTGGAAATATTAGTCTAACATGTTGGAAATATTAGTCTAACATGTTGGAAATATTAGTCTAACATGTTGGAAATAATAGTCTAACATGTTGGAAATATTAGTCTAACATGTTGGAAATATTAGTCTAACATGTTGGAAATATTAGTCTAACATGTTGGAAATAATAGTCTAACATGTTGGAAATAATAGTCTAACATGTTGGAAATAATAGTCTAACATGTTGGAAATATTAGTCTAACATGTTGGAAATAATAGTCTAACATGTTGGAAATAATAGTCGAACATGTTGGAAATATTAGTCGAACATGTTGGAAATATTAGTCGAACATGTTGGAAATATTAGTCTAACATGTTGGAAATATTAGTCTAACATTTTGGAAATATTAGTCTAACATGTTGGAAATAATAGTCTAACATGTTGGAAATATTAGTCTAACATGTTGGAAATATTAGTCTAACATGTTGGAAATATTTGTCTAACATGTTGGAAATATTAGTCTAACATGTTGGAAATATTAGTCTAACACGTTGGAAATATTAGTCTAACATGTTGGAAATATTAGTCTAACATGTTGGAAATATTAGTCCAACACGTTGGAAATATTAGTCCAACACGTTGGAAATATTAGTCTAACATGTTGGAAATATTAGTCTAACATGTTGGAAATAATAGTCTAACATGTTGGAAATATTAGTCTAACATGTTGGAAATATTAGTCTAACATGTTGGAAATATTAGTCTAACATGTTGGAAATATTAGTCTAACATGTTGGAAATATTAGTCTAACATGTTGGAAATAATAGTCTAACATGTTGGAAATAATAGTCTAACATGTTGGAAATATTAGTCTAACATGTTGGAAATAAAAGTCTAACATGTTGGAAATAATAGTCTAACATGTTGGAAATATTAGTCTAACATGTTGGAAATATTAGTCTAACATGTTGGAAATATTAGTCTAACATGTTGGAAATAATAGTCTAACATGTTGGAAATATTAGTCTAACATGTTGGAAATAATAGTCTAACATGTTGGAAATAATAGTCTAACATGTTGGAAATATTAGTCTAACATGTTGGAAATATTAGTCTAACATGTTGGAAATAATAGTCTAACATGTTGGAAATATTAGTCTAACATGTTGGAAATATTAGTCTAACATGTTGGAAATATTAGTCTAACATGTTGGAAATATTAGTCTAACATGTTGGAAATATTAGTCTAACATGTTGGAAATCTTAGTCTAACATGTTGGAAATATTAGTCTAACATGTTGGAAATATTAGTCTAACATGTTGGAAATATTAGTCTAACATGTTGGAAATATTAGTCTAACATGTTGGAAATATTAGTCTAACATGTTGGAAATATTAGTCTAACATGTTGGAAATAATTGTCTAATATGTTGGAAATATTAGTCTAACATGTTGGAAATATTAGTCTAACATGTTGGAAATATTAGTCTAACATGTTGGAAATATTAGTCTAACATGTTGGAAATATTAGTCTAACATGTTGGAAATATTAGTCTAACATGTTGGAAATATTAGTCCAACATGTTGGAAATATTAGTCCAACATGTTGGAAATATTAGTCTAACATGTTGGAAATATTAGTCTAACATGTTCGAAATAATAGTCTAACATGTTGGAAATAATAGTCTAACATGTTGGAAATATTAGTCTAACATGTTGGAAATATTAGTCTAACATGTTGGAAATAATAGTCTAACATGTTGGAAATATTAGTCTAACATGTTGGAAATATTAGTCTAACATGTTGGAAATATTAGTCTAACATGTTGGAAATAATTGTCTAATATGTTGGAAATATTAGTCTAACATGTTGGAAATATTAGTCTAACATGTTGGAAATATTAGTCTAACATGTTGGAAATAATAGTCTAACATGTTGGAAATATTAGTCTAACATGTTGGAAATATTAGTCTAACATGTTGGAAATATTAGTCTAACATGTTGGAAATATTAGTCTAACATGTTGGAAATATTAGTCTAACATGTTGGAAATATTAGTCTAACATGTTGGAAATAATAGTCTAACATGTTGGAAATAATAGTCTAACATGTTGGAAATATTAGTCTAACATGTTGGAAATATTAGTCTAACATGTTGGAAATATTAGTCTAACATGTTGGAAATAATAGTCTAACATGCTGGAAATATTAGTCTAACATGTTGGAAATATTAGTCTAACATGTTGGAAATAATAGTCTAACATGTTGGAAATATTAGTCTAACATGTTGGAAATATTAGTCTAACATGTTGGAAATATTAGTCTAACATGTTGGAAATAATAGTCTAACATGTTGGAAATAATAGTCTAACATGTTGGAAATATTAGTCTAACATGTTGGAAATATTAGTCTAACATGTTGGAAATATTAGTCTAACATGTTGGAAATATTAGTCTAACATGTTGGAAATCTTAGTCTAACATGTTGGAAATATTAGTCTAACATGTTGGAAATATTAGTCTAACATGTTGGAAATATTAGTCTAACATGTTGGAAATATTAGTCTAACATGTTGGAAATATTAGTCTAACATGTTGGAAATAATTGTCTAATATGTTGGAAATATTAGTCTAACATGTTGGAAATATTAGTCTAACATGTTGGAAATATTAGTCTAACATGTTGGAAATATTAGTCTAACATGTTGGAAATATTAGTCTAACATGTTGGAAATATTAGTCCAACATGTTGGAAATATTAGTCTAACATGTTGAAAATATTAGTCTAACATGTTGGAAATATTAGTCTAACATGTTGGAAATATTAGTCTAACATGTTGGAAATGTTAGTCTAACATGTTGGAAATAATAGTCTAACATGTTGGAAATATTAGTCTAACATGTTGGAAATATTAGTCTAACATGTTGGAAATATTAGTCTAACATGTTGGAAATATTAGTCTAACATGTTGGAAATATTAGTCTAACATGTTGGAAATAATAGTCTAACATGTTGGAAATAATAGTCTAACATGTTGGAAATATTAGTCTAACATGTTGGAAATATTAGTCTAACATGTTGGAAATATTAGTCTAACATGTTGGAAATAATAGTCTAACTTGTTGGAAATAATAGTCTAACATGCTGGAAATATTAGTCTAACATGTTGGAAATATTAGTCTAACATGTTGGAAATAATAGTCTAACATGTTGGAAATATTAGTCTAACATGTTGGAAATATTAGTCTAACATGTTGGAAATATTAGTCTAACGTGTTGTAAATATTAGTCTAACATGTTGGAAATATTAGTCTAAAGTGTTGGAAATAATAGTCTAACGTGTTGGAAATAATAGTCTAACGTGTTGGAAATATTAGTCTAACATGTTGGAAATATTAGTCTAACATGTTGGAAATAATAGTCTAACATGTTGGAAATAATAGTCTAACATGTTGGAAATATTAGTCTAACATGTTGGAAATATTAGTCTAACATGTTGGAAATAATAGTCTAACATGTTGGAAATATTAGTCTAACATGTTGGAAATATTAGTCTAACATGTTGGAAATATTAGTCTAACATGTTGGAAATAATAGTCTAACATGTTGGAAATAATAGTCTAACATGTTGGAAATATTAGTCTAACATGTTGGAAATATTAGTCTAACATGTTGGAAATATTAGTCTAACATGTTGGAAATATTAGTCTAACATGTTGGAAATATTAGTCCAACATGTTGGAAATATTAGTCTAACATGTTGGAAATATTAGTCTAACATGTTGGAAATATTAGTCTAACATGTTGGAAATAATTGTCTAACATGTTGGAAATATTAGTCTAACATGTTGGAAATATTAGTCTAACATGTTGGAAATATTAGTCTAACATGTTGGAAATATTAGTCTAACATGTTGGAAATAATAGTCTAACATGTTGGAAATATTAGTCTAACATGTTGGAAATATTAGTCTAACATGTTGGAAATATTAGTCTAACATGTTGGAAATATTAGTCTAACATGTTGGAAATATTAGTCTAACATGTTGGAAATAATAGTCTAACATGTTGGAAATATTAGTCTAACATGTTGGAAATATTAGTCTAACATGTTGGAAATAATAGTCTAACATGTTGGAAATATTAGTCTAACATGTTGGAAATATTAGTCTAACATGTTGGAAATAATAGTCTAACGTGTTGGAAATAATAGTCTAACATGTAGGAAATATTAGTCCAACATGTAGGAAATATTAGTCCAACATGTTGGAAATATTAGTCTAACATGTTGGAAATATTAGTCTAACATGTTGGAAATAATAGTCTAACATGTTGGAAATATTAGTCTAACATGTTGGAAATATTAGTCTAACATGTTGGAAATATTAGTCTAACATGTTGGAAATAATAGTCTAACATGTTGGAAATATTAGTCTAACATGTTGGAAATAATAGTCTAACATGTTGGAAATATTAGTCTAACATGTTGGAAATAATAGTCTAACATGTTGGAAATAATAGTCTAACATGTTGGAAATATTAGTCTAACATGTTGGAAATATTAGTCTAACATGTTGGAAATATTAGTCTAACATGTTGGAAATAATAGTCTAACATGTTGGAAATAATAGTCTAACATGCTGGAAATAATAGTCTAACATGTTGGAAATATTAGTCTAACATGTTGGAAATAATAGTCTAACATGTTGGAAATATTAGTCTAACATGTTGGAAATAATAGTCTAACATGTTGGAAATAATAGTCTAACATGTTGGAAATATTAGTTTAACATGTTGGAAATATTAGTCTAACATGTTGGAAATATTAGTCTAACATGTTGGAAATATTAGTCTAACATGTTGGAAATATTAGTCTAACATGTTGGAAATATTAGTCTAACATGTTGGAAATATTAGTCTAACATGTTGGAAATAATAGTCTAACATGTTGGAAATAATAGTCTAACATGTTGGAAATATTAGTCTAACATGTTGGAAATATTAGTCTAACATGTTGGAAATATTAGTCTAACATGTTGGAAATATTAGTCTAACATGTTGGAAATATTAGTCCAACATGTTGGAAATAATAGTCTAACATGTTGGAAATAATAGTCTAACATGTTGGAAATATTAGTCTAACATGTTGGAAATATTAGTCTAACATGTTGGAAATATTAGTCTAACATGTTGGAAATAATAGTCTAACATGTTGGAAATATTAGTCTAACATGTTGGAAATATTAGTCTAACATGTTGGAAATATTAGTCTAACATGTTGGAAATAATAGTCTAACATGTTGGAAATATTAGTCTAACATGTTGGAAATATTAGTCTAACATGTTGGAAATATTAGTTTAACATGTTGGAAATATTAGTCTAACATGTTGGAAATATTAGTCTAACATGTTGGAAATATTAGTCTAACATTTTGGAAATAATAGTCTAACATGTTGGAAATATTAGTCTAACATGTTGGAAATATTAGTCTAACATGTTGGAAATAATAGTCTAACATGTTGGAAATAATAGTCTAACATGTTGGAAATATTAGTCTAACATGTTGGAAATATTAGTCTAACATGTTGGAAATAATAGTCTAACATGTTGGAAATATTAGTCTAACATGTTGGAAATATTAGTCTAACATGTTGGAAATATTAGTCTAACATGTTGGAAATATTAGTCTAACATGTTGGAAATATTAGTCTAACATGTTGGAAAAAGGAAAACCAGAAACTCCACCAACTGTGATGGAAAAGTGATGTCATCATTTACAACAATAATTAATGCATCCTATTTATTTTATATTTATAAATGATCAATGTCCTGCCAAAACGTTGATGCTTTTGTGAAAACATCACCTTTTTCTAACGGATTCTTTTTCATGATCAGTATCCAAAAACTAACGTGCATCCCGTACAAACATCGTGACTTTTCCGCAATTTGTTCAGCTTCAGGCACCCTAAACAGCTGTTTTTCATCTATTACATACGTTCCATGATTATCTATTATTTATTTTTATTTTTCATTATTCTGAAAAACTGATTATAATAAATTGAATTTCAACCTCAAAATAAAATTTCCGAGATAATCATGTAACCAGTTAGACCAGTATTGACCTATAAAAATGCCAGTTACTGGTTTTACTATTGTTTAATTCTGGAATTATTTCCTAAATGCTTCAAGGATAAATGTTAGTAATTATTGTTGAAAAGCCAATTTATTTTGTAGTTTTTAGGAAGTTCCAAAAGTTCAAATTTATCTTCTATGACTTGATAGAAAAACAGAGGCTCTACCCCAGTAAATCAAAGTGTTTCAGTCAGAAAACAGTTTATTTTTTTACTCACTGAGGTATAAAGAAGGAATCTTAAACTCTGACCCCTCCTTTCCACCGGAGCCGTCAGCAGCACGTTACTGCAGCAGCACGTTACTGCAGCAGCACGTCTTGCTCGCGTAAGCTGCTGCTTGGCCCTTCCCACGAGACGCGAAGCAGCAGGGGAGCAGCTGTCACCGACAGAGCACGAAGTCACACAACATTAGCAAAATTGCGCGTCAGCAAAACTGACAGAGGTCCATACAGAAAAGAAATCACGTTAATAATTAGCATAAACTCACCGTCTTGCCCCAAAACCGCAGATACGTCACTCCATGCGTTATCCTTCTTGACGTTGTCTTTATAAAAACTGTGACTGGGATCAAACAGGACTGGGTGCTTCTCCACTTCAGTAATAAACCTGCCACCTGTTCCACGCTGCACTGGACCCTTCATGTTCCTCCTGCGGGTGGTGGGTCCACAGTTGGATGAGCCCATGTGTCCGGTTCGGGCTGGGCCCGGCCGGCCCCCATGGGCGAAAGCCCGGCCACCAGGCACTCCCTCACGGGCCCCAACCCCAGGCCTGGCTCCAGGGTGGGACCCCGGTAACCCTCCGGGCCGGGTACTCCGACTCTTTGAATTTACATCCATGAAAGATCCTCTGAACCGTTCTTTGTCTCACCCTTCACCTAAGACCAATTTGTCATGGGAGACCCTACCAGGGGCACTAAGTGCCCCAGACAACATAGCTCCTAGGATCATTAGGGCACTCAAACTCCTCCACCACGATAAGGTGACGGTTCAAGGAGGAGAAAGGGATGCAAGATTTAAAACCAGCAAGACTATTTCTGTCGCTAACTGTAAAGGTTCGGTTTTTCACACTTATAAAATCATTTCTTTTATTATTATATTAAGAATAAGAAACAACCCTTTAGGATTTATTTAAACGTGTATTTTTATACTAATCTAAAACATTTCCGCTGAGCTCAGCTGAAGAGTTTAATCTCAGGCTGTGGGAGTCTGCTGTCTAAGCTCTGAAAAAGATCAGAGAAAGCAGATAAGAACTGGAGGAGATAAGAAGTCGTGATCTTCCAGCCACAAAGAAAAAGCTGCTTGATGAGATTTAAAGTGGAGTTCAGGAAGTTCCATGTGTTATGTGCTGGTTCCAATTAAACAGTTGTATTAGTTGCTGCTCATTTGTGACTTTAACCCCAAACAGCGAGTCTCCAACTCAGAGGGAGGAAACCACAGAGAAGTCAATATTTCACAATAAAAGCCCCCACACTCAGTGATTTATGCACCTTTATGGCTAGCAATCAATACCCGTCTGACAGTGGCATAAATCAGACATTCAGGTCACTTCATTTTGAACAATAACAGAAAAAAGGTGTATTTAATATTAAAGCAGAGAATGAAAACCTATTTTTGAGTTTGTTATGCTCGAGTTACCCCTGTGACGTCTGGATTGTCCTTTAGAGGAATCAGAATCAAAAGAGAAATACTGAATGAAATGATATTTTTCTGTACTGAAGTTTAAACAAAAAAAACCTTCCATTAATGTTTGATGCTGTTTTGGTATTTTAATAGAAAAGAAGCTGCAGATCTGAAAGGTTGTGAAGAATTACTCCACACCAAACCCAGAAGGACAGCGTCGGTGTCTCATTTATCATTCGAATGTCTTTCAATGACATTTTCTAACTCTCACTAACTTCTTGCTTCAGTGATTTAGAAATTAAATTCCAAACTGATGCACATTTTTCACACACACACACACACACACACACACACACACACACACACACACACACACACACACACACACACACACACACACACACACACACACACACACACACACACACACACACACACACACTCAGACGAGGTGTTTGTGTGATGCCGTCTCTAACTGTGTCTTTCAGCGCTGTTTACCAAACTTTTCTATTTTTGTTTTAATACTTTCTATTTTTCTCATTTATTTGCACCTAAAAACTTTGCAGCTGTGTTGTTATGGCAGCTGACAAAAACAGTCATGTCAGCTACACAGTTTACATAAACAGACACATTTTGCGTATTTCTAACAAATAACACTAAATTGTGCTTTTTATTCAGTATTTTAATGTAGAAAAAATCAGTTCAAACTTTAAGAACTTTTGTTATGACCGTTACTGAAGCTCTTAGCTGGATGTGACCACAGATTTTCAGCACACATGTAACAGAGCTTTTATATTACTGTGGTTTTAACTCCTGGTTGATGATTTTTAACAAAAGGACACAGAGGGTCAGAGAAAATGGTGTTTTCATCCAAGCATCTCTCTTCATCAGCTGGATGTCCCCGGGGTCGCGTCCTCTCCCCCCTTTTATCTGTTTCCTACATAAATGCCTGTCAGGCCTTTGACACTGGATGTCACATGATCAAGTTTGCAGATGATGTTGTGATTGTGTGACACCAACGTGGTCTAGTAGTTTGAAATTTCCAACATTAACGACTAAATGGTTAATGGCCTGTATTTATACAGCACCTTTAAGAGTCCTAGAACCCCCCAAGGCACTTTACCACACAAAAGCATTTCACACGCTGGTGATGAAGAGCAGCTGCAAATGCCCTGGGGCACACTGACAAAGGTGAGGCACCACCGGTTCGCTACACCAGCAGACAAGGATGGTGCGTGCCGTGCCAAGGGACACAACGGCTGCTGCAAACTGACTGATGACATCATTGATTGTCACAGCTGCCAGACTGGTAAACGCCAGCGTGTGAGGACTTTTGTTGGATATGTGATTCTGATAGAAAGTTAGCAGCTACGATCACAGTTTCACTGAGACTAAAAGCTAGAGTCAATGAGAAGTAAATAAATCTGGATTTACATTTTAAAAAACGTGTTTTTCCAAAAACAAAAGTTTCACCACATATCTCTTGGAAACCAGTCACAGTAAAGAAGTTCATCATGTTTTTCAACCACATCAGATGTAACCAAATTACAGTAAAAGGCTGCTGCTGTGGTGACAGTTCCTAGAAAGGCTTCATACGAGAGTATTTTTGTGTTTTTGAGAAAAGCCACATGGTGTTATAGTGTAAACTATCCATATGGGACATTTACATATGAATTAAAGGTTGTTTTCATGTTTTCTGTCCTTCTCAGAACCATTTTCATCTTTTCCAAAGGGCCGCTTGTCAAGTCTTGACGTCTCTCAGTCCAGTTCTCTTCCCCGTGGGACTCATATGCATGACTGTGTTTGATCCTTGCTGCTTCAGCCTCAATCGTGGGTGCCAGAAATGTTGAAAGTGATCTGTGTTCTCACTTGTCATTCATGTGATCCGTCTCTGTATGTTTAAGAGTACAAACATGGCATTGCGGAACTCCCTTCTGGCTTTAGCAAGACACCGTAATGCTACGGAGACTCGGCGCTGTCCAAGGTCTTCACAAGCAGACAGACAGGCAGCTGGCACAAAACATATTAGGTAAACTTGCCCCCCTCATCTCGTCCTCTGACACTTTCAGTGAGAGCAGTCACGGAAATGTCTTGGCTTGATCACTGCTGCCACATCTAGGACTCTCTGATATTCGTTTTGATTATTTTCCTCTGATTTTTCTTCACATCTTGTTTTTTCACTTTTATAAAGAGTTGTAAAATCCTTTATTAGAGCTCTAATGAGGATGGAGAGTTGACCTCAAAAGGCTGAGTCCAGATGCCAGTTTAGCCAAAATAGTGAAGGTAAACATGAAGCAGCTCTGGTTTCACAAAAGAAGAAATAGTACGTCGAGGAGTTGGACTTCAACACGAGTCGTCAGAATGTAAGGGTTAGGATTAATAAATATTTCTCTTCCATCTCTTTCTGAACCGTACACACGATGTGTGCTGCTTCTTAGCAGCAGCATGTCCAGTCGCCGTGGCTAAGTTAGCAGATATGTATCGTCGGTACCATCCACATTTCAACCGCAGTGTGATTCAGGCTGCCGCTGACGCAGCTTTATGACAAATCAAATCAGGACAGGAAAAGGTTGGGTTTGCCTGCGAGAACCTGCAGAAACTCGTTTGGCAGAAACACTTCATCTTCACGGGGATCTAAATGAGCGATGGCTGCTTCTTCCGATTGTGGTGAAAGACGGGTTTTTGTGACTGAGAGGAATCTGATGGCGGACACTCGATGCTTCATCCTGTGGAGCCTAAACGGCCGTTGTTCTGCTGGCACGTTTAACATTCAACAACAACGGGTGTGTAACACACACACACACACACACACACACACACACACACACACACACACACACACACACACACACACACACACACACACACACACACACACAAAGGGACATTCAGGCTGCCCTGAGGTGATTTATCACTGGCGCGTGTCTGTGTGTGTGATGTATTGTTGGTGGTGAGGGGACAGGTAATTGAAATAAAGACCCTCTCTCCTCTCACTTTCCTGGAGCTATAGCTTTCTGCTGTACTGGTAACAATTAGGATTAGAGAGAGGGATGAAGAAGCTGTAAGGATGGGCCGGAACAGCTGGGGAGCCACGGTTACAGAATGTAGTATTCTGCCATCGCAGCTGGTGTTGTGGTACTTTGTTGTATAGTATCACGCTGCAATTGATGGCATTGTGCGGTTTTGTATTGTAAGTGTTGTCTTATATCAGGTAGAACTGTCTTGCGCATGCTTTCCTTTCATTCCCCATGAAGGAATGCAGACAGATGCTGTGAACCCCCCCCCCCCCCCCCCCCCCACCACCACCACCACCACCTTCGGATGGGGGACTTCAGCCGGGCGAGGTCATCAACTGTAGGAGCCAATGTACTCTTTGCTTCTCCCAAGATCTCCCTGCCACCTGTGACTGTACAGTAGATGAGTGCCGTAGATGGCTGCTCTCGCTGGGGGAAACAGGATCCCAGCCCCCCCCCACCTCCCGCCTTCCTATTGGAGTCTCATGTTATGTTGTGTTGTCTGAAGTTTGTTGCATATCTGTTGAGGTGTTTTTTATTTTGCAGAGCAAAGTCGCCCTCCTGCTGGAGGGTAACTCTTAAGTGCCTTTTTTCCCTCCACCTGAACCAATCCTCATGTAAACCCCTCTGATCTCTATTAAGGTAGCGCGACTCGGGGTTGCGAATGACCACAGTCACCAATTCTTGTCATGTGTCTTGCCCATGTATGTCTGATCTCTGAATTGTGTGTACTGAAACTCTAATTTCCCTCTGGGATTAATAAAGTATTGATTGATAACAAATTAACTGGAGTAATAAAACAATATTATAAACCCACTCAGGTTCCCTTCTTTTAAACACTGAATTTGGGAATTTAAACCACAAAGTGACTAGACAAATGCAAAATCTAAATGTTTTTTTAAAATGTTGAAATTCTTGGAAGTAATTGGGCCAGGATGACTCATTTTCATTCTGTTGAATAATAAACCCGTAGAGGCGACCACCCGCAGTATTGGCAGTCAAAAGAGACTGATTTGTAACTCACTGGTGTCCTGAAAGCGTTAAACGTGCTCACTCCAACTGCTGTTTTGTTTCATGTGGTGTAATAAATTAGTGCCAATCATGTTATGTTACATGTAAAACAAACAACTAACCTAGTATTGGATATGTATGTACGAACATCAAAGCAATTTTCCATTTGTAGATATTCACTCCATTCATAAGGCAAGACTTACTTGTTGACACATAGAACACTATAGCTCATTATTTATCATGGCATTTGTTTTTATTTAACCTTTACTTACATTATTCTGATATTATCCTGATCTCTATTGGTCCTTGAAGTTTTGGTTTTATGGTCCTTCATAAATGTTCAATTTTCTTCTTCACTCCCTTCTTTTTATATTTTCTGTTCACCCTGAAACCCATTCAGCAAGATTGATTAGTCCCATCAATGGTTGCTATTATGGCTCTTAAGAGATAAACACTCATTACTGATGACCCATTAAAACTACTTTCCAGGTTTATTTCCAGATCCTACGTCAGAATCCATTCATCCATCTTCTACCACTTACCTTTGACTAGGTGGCAGAGTCAAAACCTGAGTAAAGGTTCCAGATCTTCCTCTCACCAGCTACCTCCACCAGAGGGGTTTCCAGGTAGGATGCGAGACATATTCAGTTAGTCCTGGATCTGTTTTGGAGTCCCCATCCAGTGATAAATGTCTAAAAATCCTCCCACAAAGAAAGACTAAAGGAGAATCTTCATCCCACGATTGAACCACCGTCACTGGCTTCTTTTTGGTGTGGAAGATCAGCAGTGCTTCTCAGACCCCCAGCCACTCACCCAAGCTTCTGGGGTCCTTGGGATGCCCACAGCCTAGCTTCAGAATGTGTTGGCCATACTTTTGACCCTGCATGCACATTTGTAATGGATGGTTTTTGGGGAAAGAGGGGAAAAGTTTAACCCCCAAATTCCACTACCTCCGCTCTGCTCCGACACGAACGCCGGAGCAAAATCGGTCCCGTTGTAGTCAATCAGAGCAATTCCACTACTGCGGCCGTGCACCGCCCTCTGTTCCGGCGTCCGGCAAAAATAGAATCGATCCTATTTTCGCCGGACGCCGGAGCACCTCCGCAGTAAATGGACAGAAATCACAACCGCCCAACAGGAAAAGGAGCAAGCACAACTTCCGTTTTTCACAATAAATCGATAAACAAAAGGCGTTTTTTGTTTCATATGCACAGGTTTAACAACTTTTAACAACTATTAATGGCGGCTGAAGTTTAAATGCACAAAAGTAAGCCATAAATACAGTTTCTACTATCAAAGTAGTCACACTTTGTTGATCCAAACACTGCTGATCTCTCTACACGAATGATGGGCAGATTAAACAGTTCATTTCGATGCTTCTCCCACACGACGGGTGTTTGGATCTAACTTCCGCGTTTATTGCTCGGACTGTATCGCAAGATCTCGAAAATCCAGCGCATGCTTGTTTGTCCACCTCAGGTCTCCGCACCGGAGCGGAGCCGTTGTAGAGCGGGTACCAAGAAAAATTGAGTTCGGAAGCGAGCGGCTGCGGGGGCGGACCGGAGCGGAGCGGAGGCAGTGGAATTTGGGGGTAAGAACATTCTCATCACACGGACAGGGCAGGTTTATTCAAAAGTCAAGAGAAAAAGCTCTGGTCTGCCAAGCACACCAGAGTCATCTTAACACACCACAAATGGCAAGATTATCTTAAGAGGTATTTTTCAGGTGCATTCTGCAGATTATCAGAAATCAGATTAGTGATCCTGCTGTGTTAATTCAGCCTTAAGAATGGTTCAGAGGCTCCTGCACACAAAGGCAGTATAAAGGGTTTTTTCATCTAGATTCAAGAAACACTCATTATTATTTTTGCAAGTGCTCTAAAGGGTGGCTGTCCTTCACTGTCTCCATGAACTGTCAGCTGTGGTCTGTGCTTCAGCTCTGAAGGCCAGAAGCTCCAGGATATCTGCATTGCTGCAGTTTGCAGCTAATTCTGTTTACAAATGCAAAACTGACTTCTCGTGTTTATTTTCACTTTCAGTATTGTTGCTGGCAGAAAATCAACATGATCACGACATCACCTTCTGTCCACCTTTTTGTTAATATTAATTTCAAGCTTAGCAGAATTAATGACACAATAATTTTGCCTCGCCGTGCTGCCATGATGCATTCATAAGACACGCCGTGGTGGCGGGAGTACCCTGTCCGGATCCTTACTAATGGTATTCCTAATGGGCTAAACGAGACCAGTCTTCTGTGGAGCTACAGGAGTAAGGTACCGGTACTTTTTGGTCCTGTGAACCTGCCATCGTACATTTTGGTACATTTTGATTTATATTTTTCTCAGGTAGAAATAAATACTTAAAACAAATCTTACATTTAAAACCGTTTCAGAATGATGAATTGATGGACCTGATTCAGTTGCAGAAAATAAATAAAAAACATATTATGGATAAAACAAACATCTGTGAATTGCAGATGCTGAGTAATGACATGATTTTTAACACACTCTGACACTGAATGCTTGTTAATTCCACATACAGACGGCAGGTTTTGACTCCATTTGGAGCGTGCACCTGAGATCCAGTGGCTTTGATGTGGGAGCAGAAGGCCTGCTTCTCATTCACCAGCCAGCAGCTCCGCAGCCTTGTTTATTTCAAGCACCGCTTCACAAAAATTTCTCACTGGTCTGCGTGAGAATTAGTCTCATCAGCCAGAGAGATTCTGGATACCATCGTAGTGTCACAACACGCACAGGGAAAAGGTACAGTCCTTCACCTTCTATTGACCTGCTTCGGCAATTTCCTTGTTAGTAAAAATAAAGAAATTTTTACTTTAAGTAAAATGACACAGATGCTGTTTTTGTGGGCTGCAAAATCAGATAAAATACTAAACATTTCTTCTTGAGATAAAACCAGGAAAAATAGATCTTCATTGCAGGTGAGTTTGTCCGTCCCGACCTCTTGTGGTGACGTGCGATCTGTCGTGCTTTATTCATGCAGCACTATTAGAAATACCACCCCGCTAGCTAGCAGCTAAATAATAAATAAGTACTAAAAAGAGTTGACTGGGTCTGTGTCTGGATTTCTCAATCCCAACATTTATATCAAAATGAACCAGAAAGGCAGATTTGTCCAGACAATAAAAGGCATTTTGTTGTGCATTAAGCCCCAAATTCAAATCAGAATCACTTAAGGAGTCAGAGTTTCCTGTTGGGAGCAATAACTTACTAGTGCCTGGAACCCTCTTTGACTTTTTCATTTGTTTCTTCTCTAAAACACAAGAACCTGTATGAAGTAGAAACAAAAGCCAGAGATGGAAAACGAGCCGTAGACATGCCACATCAGAGGTCGAAAACAGACAGAGAAACAGAAAAGATTAGTGATAAAATATGATATTTTATTAATGGAACTCTGAACTTTCTTTATTCCTTCCACAATGAGAGCCTCAAACATAAACACACACCTCACAGCATACGAAGCTTGTAAAATAGTTAATTAATACTGTTGTCTGATAAAACTGAAGCAAATTGTTTTGCGTAGATAAAATGTGATATTCTATTGAATCCATTCATTATCATGGTGAGGTGTCCAGAAGGTTGCCAACAAAGAAAGTAAATCTGAGCAGTGGTGGGCAGTCAGGGCCAGCAAAGCCTTCTCTGCTGGCCTAAACATACTCAAAAGCGTAAATGTATTTTTTTTTCCTTTGGTAATTATTTTTAAATAAAAAAATGTTTACTGGTCTATTTTCTTTACAACCTATACCCACTTGGCCGTGCTGCTTCCAGTGTTAAAATACCAAGGCTGGGTGTTATCCAATCAGATTTAAGCTAGCTTGTGTTTTCAGGCAGATTAAGTCTGCCCTAGGCCTTCAGAATCAATCGAGAAGCCCACTGTCCGCTGTAAGTGAACAGAGACGATCCAGTTGCGATAGCCAATCAGCTCACGAGTCAGCTTGGCCCGGGCCAGCTAGCTGGCCTCACGCAAAAGTTGACATGAACGCATCCTGTGATTGGATAGTTAGCAGTTAGCAGTAGTTAGAACTTTTCTAGCAGCATTTAGCAAAATATCAAAACTAAATACGGAGATTTGTATCTATAGGCAGCTATCGGTGTATTTTTGAACACATAATGGCTGAAAGAGGAGAAGGGACGGACTTGGTTGCAGATTAATTTGCCACACCATTTTCAAGACGGACCTTTCAAGAAAAAATGGATCTTGTGAGAACAGGTCGTCTGACTCCAACGCTAGCTGGCTTGTCCCAGCAGGAGAAAGGATTTGTTCGTCATTTTCAGGCAAGCAACTATGAACGGTACCCATGGCAAACAGCTTCAGAGAACCGCTGCAGGTTATTCTGCTGGGAACGCCTGTTGCTCGCATCAGATGGATTTGGTAGCATTAAAGCGCGTTAAAACGAACGCCAGAAACACGACCGGACAGACACGTCTTTCAGCATTAGCCTCCATGTCCATACAAAAGGATCCACTCATGGACCTGAAGTGCACAGATAAACTGTACAGAGCCACTGAGGTTTTCCTGAGGAAAGAAAGAAGGATGGATTTTATTTTCTAATGAGCAGGAGAGGAGGAGATCCATGCTGGACATTTATGTTGGTGAGTAGAAACATTTTATTAGTATTTTTTTACAGTTTTGTCATTTTATTTTGTTAATAATCAATAAATGGTAACGAAATAAAATGGCAAAATGAAATTATTCTGTGTTCTGTTTCTATGCAATTTATATTGTGTATAACGTGGTGTGTGCAGCTGCGCCAACATGTTCAATTGTTTCGCCGTACAATTTTCTCCAAAACAAATGCAAATAATGTGTTTGCTTTACTTATTTATTTTACTGTCTCATCTCTTAAACCCGTCTTTCATTTCTGAGATTTGACGGTATCCGTGGTCAGCTTCCTACTCTCAACTGGGAATGCGAGTTTGATTTTAAAGACTCTGGAAATTATGTGTCTTGACCAGCCACTGGTGTGTGTGTGTGTGTGTGTGTGTGTGTGTGTGTGAGGTTTCTCCAGCTGTGATGTCCTATTGATGGTATTTTAGGTGTATTAAATTAGATTGGACTGAATAGGAAATCACTGAAGGCCCAGGGGTGGAACGCACCGCCCGCCACTGAATCTGAGTAAACCATTATTTTGTTCTATTTTTACACAGCTTAGTAAAAATAGCTTTTTACCTCACATGTTAGTGGATTCTGCATCAGCCAGCTGCTGCTGACTCATACCGTGGACAGGATTGACACGATCTGAACCTTTGTTAAACGAACAGTAGGAGTGGAAAACAGGTATGAAACAGATTTGTGTGAATGATCAGTGAAAATGATTCAGTCAGAGTCTGAATAGGAAAAAAAATATTTTTAACTGGTTTGAGGCCAGAATATCATTGGATAAAAGAAAAAAACAGAAAAACTAAGTAAAAGTTTGAATGTGACTTTTGTGTGAAACGGAGAGTCCCTTACCTAACAAACATGATATCTGCCCCCTAGTGACTGGCTGCAGTAGAAGTTTAAGCCACACCCCATTTTATATAAATTAGATAATTGGGCAAAATTGAAACGTGAACCTTATGTTTTTTTTTGAGGTATTGGTTGCCAACTGAGTTCTTATCTTACTGATGTTTGTTAAAAATTTATGTTTCTTTGTGTGTGTTTAGCTGAAAATGGATGTTTGAAACCCAAATAAATAAAAACATAATTGTTTACATTGGAAAAATCACGTTTTTCAGTGCTCAGACACTGGTTCAAAACAGCTGCTAACGAGACACTTTTCTTCATTCTTTTTTAAATTTTAAATATTAAATGTCATTGATGTGGCCACTTAAGTCCATCACAGAGTAACCACACATCTGATGGATGGATGAACGTGATGGTGGCTGAGCATGGTGGGGTGATTGCTGGATGGTGTGGAGACAACCGCAGAAGTGTCACAGCCAACAAAACAAGAGTAAAAGATGTTCTGCTAATTTGGCACCTGAACTCTACGTTTCATCTCAGTCCTGTCTCAACTCCACCTCCTGTTCCTCCTCCGAGTCACTCCTCTCCATCATGTGAGCCATCCATCATCTTCCGTCATCTCCACCTCAATCTGATGCCAGATTGCTGAAGTGCCAGACGCAGTCACTCCATCACTGTCACACAGATTATCTGAGGTGGACTGAATGTTTCAGCAGAAAACACGTACACTGAAGGGATCTTACTGAAACATCCAGACCTCCGAGAACAGGATTTGCAGCCTTGGCAGTGGAAAGGGCCAAGTTCACCATCTCACCATGAGCCACAGATTCCAATTAAATTAATGTAAACAATTATCGAAACACACACACACACACACACACACACACACACACACACACACACACACACACACACACACACACACACACACACACACACACACACACACACACACACACACACTTTATATAACTCCTCAGAATTGCAGGTTGGAGACCCTTACGAATCACATATAGAGCTCCGGACCCCACGTGACTCTCAGTTAGTAGACGCCATTTTGGCAGGTAAAAAAATGTAAACAAACACATGAACGTGAACGGGATCCGCTTGGATTTTACTTCGTCGGAGTTTACTTCACACTTTAAAACCGAAGAAATCGTTTTATATAGTCAGAAATTAAATAGACTAAACATCTCCGACCCTTACCGTGCCCCTGGGATACTTTTTAAAAACGCCAGAAGCTGTCGGAGCGGAATCCTTACCGGACCTGGCCGGGGAACCCCTTGGGATTCCCCCCGGCCGGAGGAGCTGGGGAGAGGTCTGGGACTCTCGACGCTACTGCCCGCTCCGACACCAGAAGCCAGAAGCTGTCGGAGTGGACTTCTTACTGGACCTGGCCGGGGAACCCCTTGGGATTTACCTGGAGGAGCTGGCTCCGGCGGCTGGGGAGAGGGAAGTCAGGGCCTCTCGACGCTACTGCCCCCTCAACCCGACTCCGGATAAGCGGATGAAAATGGATGGATAGATGGACAAATAACAGATTTACATGTAAGTAGTTTAAATAGAGTGCTGTGCTGTTTGAATGTATAAACTGAACGCCAAGAGAAAGTTTGATTTTTTTCCATGAATAAAATAAATATGTCAGGCAGGAGCGTCTCAGGATCTGTCTGAGAGATCTGTCTCGGTGAGACAGATAATAGCAATCCAAAGTGCTTTTTACGTGTGATCTGACAACTGATCAACCATTGGTTAAAAATGAAATACAGCTTAGCCGGTTAATTGCTGTGATCATAAAACACGTAAACGGCAGCACGCAGAACTCACGAGGCAACGTTTTACGTGACGTTTACTTGTTGCTGTGAGTAATAAGACAGAAAAAGCCACGCCAAAATAAGTTTAGGAAGCCCACTAAGAATCATAATAAAAGCATTTAAAATAAATACCATACACAGTTGAGGAAACGCTGGTTTAAGTACCTGATATGAAGCGGTCGCTGCATAAGTGAAAACCTTTACTCTCGGGATCCCACAGCTTCATTTTAGCCCGGTCACTAGCGCGTTTTATTACAATGATCCAACATTTGCGGCGCTCCGGATCTTGGGGAATCCTGTAGATGGCTCATTCCTTATGTCATCCGCGTCTGTTCTGCATCCTGGGGCACAACAGGAATCTACCATATTTCCTGTCTGATTGAGTTTTCTGACAATAACAAATAGTCCAGCTGCCGGCTTCTGCCTGCCTAATGGCGCCGTTTCGATTTGAACTGTTGCATGCCGGGAGAAGTGACGTCAACTCCCGGAGCTCTATATTCTAGTTTATTTACACCCAGTCTACTGAATAATAATCATCAGTTGGCATCATTCAACAGGAAGCCTCCAGAAATGTTTACTTTTCCAGCTCAACTGGTTGGTTGGAAAGTTTCATCTGACCAATGGTAGAAACATGTTAGGATGTTAGGAAAAGCCAAAATATGGAACACAATCATACCGTACCATAGTTTATTTATATAGCACATTTAAAACACAGCATGGGAGCTGCCCAAAGTGCTGCACAGGCTGGACCAAAACACGACCAATCCAAGCAACTAAAACAGAAGATAAAAATACCGATCAAAAGCAGGTAAAACATGAAGAATACTAAGAACACATTAAAACAACAACACAATAAAACACTAAAACGAGTCACAGCAAATAAAAAACAACAATAGACCACATAGAACAGTGAGTGAAGGCAAATGTTGCAATTAACTAATAGAAAACAGGTAAGTGTTAAAATGAACAATAACAAAGAATTAAATAAACAATAAGGAGATGAAACCCGAATAAAACAAAACTCATCATCAAAATCATTTTTGGGTCAGATGTCACCAAGACTCAGAAACAAAAATTCTGAGGTCTTTAGACGATCTCTAGAAAGATGTTTTGATGCAAATTCCACTGATGTCACAGTTTTATCATAGATACCATAGGGCATTAAAACATTAGTAATAAATGCACAAAAAGAGTCTATACTTGAGAGGTTGACATTATGATTTTTAAAAATTCTAAGTGTTTGTGTATTTCAACCACAAACTCTTTTATGGGTGAAAACTTTTCTAATTTGTTAAAGATTCAGTTATATTCACTGGATTTGACTTCTGGTTAATTAAGGCCCATTTTATTATGTCTCTTTGTTCTCTTTATGCAGTATTTTATTGCTTTTGAGGTCATTTGTGTGGCTTTTACATATAATTTGGTGTTCTAAGTTTTGCCCAAGGCATTTGTAAAACAAAATGTGTTTTAATAGTGCCAAAAAAAAAAAAGGGCTTACTACCTTGGGTATACACTAGGTCTTTGTCTGAAAGAACAGCATCCAAAACAAAAAACAACTGGAACCAATGTCACGGTTCCATTCAGTGGAATGGTCTGGGTCAGCATGGGTCAGATTTCAGGATCACCAGTTGGCAGGTGGGGTTAAACCTAGATACAAACCTTCCTCTATGCTATTGCAGAAGATAGTGAGGAATGTTTGTAGTTCTGAAGTCGACCAAACCTTGCTACTACTCGTTGGCATCTTCTCTCGTCCTTGTACAAATATCGATACAAACACCTCTGGTGCTTATTTTGCTTGTTGTAAGCTGTGACATTTTTCTGTTTCCCAATCAGTGAACTGTGTTGTGTGTTCACACTGCTCCACTATGGAAATACAACTGAAGGGGGCCAATGAAAGAGCGGTCCAGAATGGTTGTATGGCCCACTTTTACAACAGAGAACAGACAACATAGCCTTCCGACCTGCTGTAACCCTTCCCAGATTCCTCAATGGAACTAATATTTACAGCTGTTAGCGACTCCAACTCACTTATATGTTTGATTGGCTCTACCCCTACCAGAGTCTAACCCCTCTCCCATTTCGACACACACACACACACACACACACACACACACACACACACACACACACACACACACACACACACACACACACCGACATTGTGACATCATATGGTACCAGCAAACATAGCCTCGCCAATAGCAATGGCAGATTTAAATTAAAATGTAGTGCAGAGTTTTCACCTGAAGAGGGTGCAACCCTGATCGTTTTCAGCAGAATATTCAAATTTTTTCTAAGATGCACTAAAGTACCAAATTATTGACTACACGTGTCTTCAGCACGATTAGACAAAAAGTGGACTTGGGGGTGACTTGCTCTTGAAATAATTTAATGTTCAAAATGAGCAATAAATAAATCAAAACAAAGTGCAGTTAATTGTGAACATGACCACATCAGGGTTCGGTTTATTGTTTTTGGTCAGAAAAAGGAACAATGATGGCAATCTAGTCTCCAAAATATCAGTTCCTTAAAGGCCCGCTTTCTGCATGTTTTCTATGTTTCTCTGCTCCAGCACACCTGGTTTCAGTCAGTGGGTAATCAACACGTCAACATGCTGAACATTTATTTTAACCAAAAACTTGTTGTGTGTTGAAGGAAATAAAAAACAAAAACTTGCAGGGTAATGGCTCCCGAGGACCAGGATTGCTTCACAGTAATGCAACAACAACCAAAAACAAAATGTGTTTTTGAACAAAAGGCCAATATTGACTAATTATGTAAAACAAAAGAGGTACAAGCTTGGATGTTACAGACGACTCAGAGCAAAGCCAATTTGTGTTATTTGTATTTTCCAGGTTGAAACAAATGGGAGAAACAAGGCTCTTGAATTATAACTTAATGCTTTTTTCACATCTTCTGAGTTTTCTTGCCTAATTGAGTCACTAAAACACATGTTTGCTCCATTTCCCCCTAGTCTCTAGTTTGGTTGTGAGCTGGCGTTAAATCCTCACACTCTGCATGCAAACAAACATGTTATTGGATGAGGATTAGTTTGAAATGGTTCTTTTCTGTCTCTGTGTAGCTTTAATAGAAAGAGAGAATTAAACGCCAGCTCACAACTAAACAATACAAAATTAGAATGGATGACACCATCCCCATTTTTATGCACCACCGTCTGAGTGTGTTGCTTTAGTCTGCAAGTCTCTGTATTCGTCTGTCAGAACATTCTCACAATTTACAAAGGCATTTACAATAAAATGTGCAGCTAACTGGCTACTGAAAGAAACGTCTGTTAAAAATGTTTAATTTTCTTCTTTTAGTTACAGAATTTATAGATTTAAAGTCCCTATTTTTTCATTTTCATCATAAAATCAGGGTTTTCATAAAATGTATCTTTTTAGTTATTACTGACAGTTTTAGAACATTTTCAAACTGTTAAAGACAGATTTTGCTTCAGATGAAGATTAAAGTATGTTGTTGTGTTTTTGCTGTCTATTCATGTTAGAAGAAGGAAAAAAACAATAAGATTATCATTCTGTATACTATATAGCATGTGGCATTCCACAGGGCTTGATACTTAGTCCTAAAATATTTTAAGTTAGCTTGTTTAGCAGATTTGCCATTGTGGCTTTAAGCTGAATTTTTGCTAATAAAATACGAGTCGAAACAAGCTAATTCCGGTTTGTAGGAAAGTGAAAGGATTATTTTCTGCTCCTTTAGAGAAAAAAAATGTTTTTCATTCAACTTGTGCTGTTTTTCTCTCAAAGTGACGACTGACAGGTCTACATCAGTCTGCATCTTATCTTTATTACATTTAAGTGGAGCTTTCTAACATGAGTCCTAAATGACTAGAGGAAATTCTCCATCTATCCCTCTTTAACATTTCATATGACGAGCTGTCAACCATCCATCCTTCATGGCTTTCTGAGTGACGGCTGCAGCTGACATCTATTTTCATACCACGTCTTCTCCGTGAAATCACCCGACAAACAAGCTGAGCAAAGACTGACGAGAAAAAGAAAAGGTTTGTTTGAGAGTACGTACATCATTTCTGTCTGTTCTTTTGAGTTATTTAGATTCTTTAGTGAAAATTTAACTACATGGTAGCCAATCATGCAATACATCAGATAACCCATATAAAGTCAATTCATGCATGCTAACTCTATGCAGAAAGGCAGCAGCCGAGGTTTGAACCCAACTATGCTGCCTTTGTGAACCGATTCAGAATCTTTCTCATCACAGTGCATGAAGGAAAAGATTAAACCACTCCCGCAGCAACAGCTGAGTAAACACTCCTCTTCCTTCTGCCACTCATCCATCGTGAGGCTGATGAGCATCACCTCTCCTCTCCGTTAACCTCCAGAACCCGCTCGTTTAATCCACTCGTCAGACCTCTGAGCCCGTCGTTCACACACTGATCCTTGACCAAACTCTTCATCACCTTTTCTCTTCCTCTCCTCGTCTGTCTGTCAGTCACACACCTCATTCCCTCCACTCTGCCATCCCTCTGCTTTTCTTACAAGTAAATGCTGCACTCGTCACCTTCATCCTTTCAAGAGTCAGATGTAAACAGCAGCTTCTCTCAGCCATCCTTTATTTAAAAGAGCAAACACTACCACACTTTTGCCAACTTCTCTATTCAAACCAGAACCGGTTTTCATCTGTTCTTCAACTAATGCAACAATAATATGTAGAACATATGGAGCTGGTGTTATGTTTTAACTTGCTATGCTTCCCCACTCCCTTTAAGAAGCTAAGAGAAAAGATAAGAACAGATGAGAAAGAAACCTGTGTATAAAATATTTTCCTCATTTAATTAAAACACTCACATTGTTTTTGTTACGCAGGGCACACTTGTTCTTGGGGCTGGAGGTTCTAACAAGTACCACTAGACACAGCCCAACAAAGTAAAACTCCCAAGTCAATAAAAAGATACTAACGAAAAATCACAGCTTTTAATTAAAAGCTGGAAAACAGACAATAATCAACAGATTTCTGGTTGCTTTTCAAATAAAACGTTTACTTAAGTTGGTACGGGTTGCTAAGCGCTTCTATAAGCAAAAGGCTCTCCGAAGCCAAACAAAACGAGCCTTTTAAAGAACGGAGAATAATTAGCTGACAAAGATTGGGCACTAGGTACTAGGAACCACTGACTCAGGCTAAGGTAGAATACCGAGGCTTTCCTCTAAACAAACGCACGTAATCACAACAGTTTTCTACAAAGTCAGGGTGTCCCGATCTGACAAGACTCTTGGGTTAGGAGTAGCTCCTCGGGTGTGTATCCAGGGGCGTGTCCAGGGAGTGGCCTGGGGTGGCACATGCCAGCCTTGGAATCTGATTGCCACCCCAGGTTCCACCACACTGATTTACATTTAAATAGGCTTTTCATTGTCTACAAAAGGCTTGAGGATAAAACAACGAAAGCATAACCATTGGTGCCACCCATGCACAAAGTTGTGCCTCACCTGGGCCACCCCATTTTAATAGATCTAGACACGCCACTGCGTGTATCCAACATTCCTTTTATCCTTTCACGGGAACAAACACACTCAGTCCAAGATGAGCTGCAGGTGTGGCTGCATCAATTCGGAGCGGGGACCTCCCAATGACGTCATCGGAGAGAACGTCCGCAGCAAGGGAATCCCGGCACGTCTCTACAGCGACGGGGACGCCACCCTCCAGCGATGTCTTGTAGTCATGTTGTCTGTCCTTCAACTTGTGTGTCCTTATCTGGTTTGTACTTAAATGCGCCATTTTAACCAAACACAATAAAATAACAAAGAAAAACAGCACATACGGCCACACAATAGTGGGAACATAACACTGGTTTGGAACATTTCAGTAAACTTGCATTCGATTTTTGATTAAATAATCATTACTTTAACATCTTAAAACACGAGTAACAACAAATTTTCCACTAGAAGGATGTCAAAATTATAAAGTTTGGTCCATGATACACATTTGAATTGTTTATGATCTGCTGGTACCAGGTCTTTTACTGTTTGTGCTCTAATGTTGTACTAAACTACTACCATCATTTAATCTGTCTGTAGATGATCACAGTGTAGGGAGACCGCATCTAAACGAGTGTGGTCTAATCCTGGTCCATGAGGGCCCTTACCCGGCATGTTTCACACACCTGGTCAGCAGGTGATTCAGCAATAGAAGCAGGTTGTCACGTTGGGAGCAGGAGGTTTGGACCCAAGATGCAGAATCCCCAGAACGACTCGAGGCAGGAGTGGTTAAAGAAAATAATTCCTTTATTTTAAGGAGGATGTGCCAAAAGTCCAAAAACACAAGAACCAGACTAAATCTCAAGACCACACTGAACGCTCAAAAACAAAACAGAAGCTCACTCATGAGCCCGGACTAGGAGAAACTCGAGAGAGACAGAACAACGCTGACACATACGATGGACCGACAAACACAGAGTGACAAGACAAGGCTTATATACACAGAGAGGAGCAATTAGGGAAACAGGCAGCAGGTGTGTGGAGGGCTGGAGGGAAAGCAGGTGAATACAATTTATCTAAATGGGAAACAGAACCAGAGGAGGGCAGATAAACCTAAAACTATAAAAACACGGATAACTAAACTTAGGGACTGAGGATAAATATAAACAACCAATAACTAGAGGGCTGAGGGCTGAGGAGAATAATGGGACACAAGAGGAAAACCTGGAGTGGGAACTGGAGGGGCTGGGGAACAAAGGGACACAGAACATGACACAGGTGTGTTGGAGCAGAGGGATAAAAGCTATGAAGAAATCAGAAAATTATTGTCAACCATAAGTTTTTTTTTCATGTTTTCATTTAATTTATTTGGCTCCAGCAGATTAAATCAGCTCTTGTCGTCCACTGGTTTGTTTAGGTAGGGGAACATTTGGTGTGTGTGTGTGTGTGTGTGTGTGTGTGTGTGTGTGTGTGTGTGTGTGTGAGGCTGACTGAAACATTTTGGCTCCATTTGAGTTAAAATGAGTTGTTTGCATCTTTCCTGATTTTCTGCGTGGTTGATCCGTAACACACACACACACGCGCGTTTATTGGTGTTTCTGCTCGGAGTGCTGACGGTTTATTTAATGGTTTAAGTAAGGGTTCTGCTTTGTGTCTCAGTAAAATGCTGCACTGCTTTTACTTCTGTTGTAGAAACTTTGACTGTCGCCTTCATCTGAGCTGCACTGCCTCTTGATTGCTGATTGTCTTCATGCTTTTGTGTCTTGATTATGTTTTTTATGTTCTGGTTTCTCAGATGTCTCAGTTAAATAAAAATCTGTTAGAAATTAATTCTTTGTTCTTATAATTTGCACGTTGGTGTTCCGTGTTGGCAGCATCCCTGCAAGGATATGTTCTTTTTGTTCTTGTAATAAAACATTTAGATAATTATGATGTGTGATTTATTTACTTTGTTTTCATTGTGAGTTTTACCATTTTGTATTCAAATTGAAATGATTCATTTATAAGTCATGCACTTTCCTGCTTGTGTCGTTTTTCTGTTTTAAAGTAGTTAAATTATCATGAATGTATTTGTACCAAACTAAAGACACAAACTGTGTTGTGCAAGTCCGTATCTAAATGCAAAGATGCAGACTAAATACTTAATGCAACGTTGCTGTTGCACAAGCGCCTGAGAGCATTGTCTTTGCCAGCATGTCTGCACGATGCAGTCAGCAGAATGCTGTTTGGTCAGGTCTGCAGCAGAGAGCGGCTCGTTTCCCTGGAGATCAGGAATTGTATCATCACAAATAAAAACTGCAAGATAAAACTGGTAAATATTCACAGGATTCAGAGGATGAACTAACCTTCCAATAGACCCCTGAAGTCTTACATATCTGGGAATTATTACTTCAATATAAACGCCAGCTTCCTCCTTTCCCCCGGCACTCTGAAAGAAGTGAAATGGTAATTTATTTGATTAATATTGGTAAAAAATAAAATCTTTCACCAGATACAATGACAGAAATAATAAATATAGATTTTTCGGTGTTATTACTGCAACATTGCACTTTTCTCTTATAATTAAGTCTCTACTGGAGGGTTTCTAATAACCTGAAATGCAAAAATGAGTCACAAAAGACATGAGCAGATCTTGTTCTTCATTACTGGAATCAGGTTTCTATAAAAAGGAATCATTCATATTCAAACAAGAGAAAACTCCAGATTGGTTTTATAACACCAGTAAAATAAACACAATAACAGATGTTTTAATGTTAAGATCTCAGCAAAAATAGTCTTTTTATGCAATTATTTGATTAGGTTTGCTGGAACAGGCATGGGAGAAAAGGTCTTAAGAGATTTGCATAAAGCAAAATTATAAACGGTTAATGATCTCATTTCTAGATCATCAATCAGTCAAATTTGTTTGCAAAACATGGAGGAGCGAACAGTTTTCTGGGCTGATTCCAAACCCTGAACTTGACCTCAATCTGTTAGTCAGTCAGTCAGCTGCCAACTCATTAGAGACTAATTCACCAACATGGCCGCCTCTCTGCACTGACGCAAATGTCTCTTCAGCAGTGGCGGTTCTACATCGAATTACTCCCCGGGCGAGGCCCCCTTTGAGCGCCCCCCCCCCACCCCCCCCACCCCCCCCACCACCACCACCACCACCACCACACCACCCCACCTGCATGAACACATGCATGTTTTCTACAAACAGGCATGTTTTATTAGAACGACTATTGAACATTCATTTTTCTAAGTTGCACATATTTACATTAATTACTATGAAGTTGTCAGAATGTAAAGCACTATACATTATATACTGTATCAAAATATATAGAATCAAATATACAAAAACAAACAATAACTAAATATTAAGAATATATGAACATAATAGATAATAAATATTCTAAATAGCAAAAATATTTCACACATAACAAACTAAAGATAATCACTACAGCATTGCACTTAGAAAACACAAACTAAAATTAAAACCTAACCTTGATGCAACATCATCAATAATGTCATCACATGAAATCTGCTCCCCCTACTGAGTGATTGATACTAATCAGAGCCAGGTTAGTGAGCCGCCCCTGAAACATAGGTGACCTCAGGTATGACTTGATCAAGTTTTGAAAAGCTCCTCTCAGCTTGAGCCACAGTGACTGGCAGAGCAGTCCAAAAGTTGGGGTAGATCTCCAATAGATCTCATGATCCATAATATTTTAGAATTGCCTCTGAAATTGTAATTTAAACTGACATAAAAAACTGTAGACTACCAAAAATGCCAACTTTTACAGAACAAATCATGTAAAAAATAATCAGTGCAGCCATCTGCAATAAATAAACAGGATAGTTAGTGGTGACTGGGGTGTTTTCTTCTGCTTGTAGAGTGGTTTCATTTATTATTATGTGAACATGATCAACATGTTTGTTGTTGTTCAGGCAGGCCACAGGCTGCAGCGAGCATTTAACAAATCCTAGTTTGAATCAGTAAAAAACGATTCAAGGACTTTTTTCAAACCATTTGAATATTCGTTTAAATATTTCAGCCCTATTAGCAATTAGTTGACCGCATTTAACCGTTAAAATCCCAGTTAACTGGTTCAAAAAATTGAAAACATGCATCATGAGAGCTACATACCTTTATCTTTCTGCTCTTTTTTCTTTTTTTCCCCCTGAATCGGGCACCTGGTGGTTTTAGCCTTTTTATGTTCATCTCTTCTGTTTGTCTCCTGACTCAGTAAGTTTCCTTTAGTCAGGACTAAACAATTTGACCTTGATGGGGGGGTGACCACAAAATCGTTTTGTTTTTCCTTTTTTTATTCGGCCATTTCACACAATTCAGAGAAACCTGAAAGAATGATAGGCCTGTGTTTATGATATTATGAATGAAATATGGAAGAACGTTAAGATGTGATTGACTTTAGCCATGTTAATACAGTTGATTCAGCCCCTGCACGCTCATTTCATCTGGGAAAGACGCAGAGGTGAATTCCCCCGCCGCACCCCTCCCCTTCCTGTTCTTCATAGACACACGGTGCACGTGAACGTTCTCAGTCAGCAGGAGCGCCTGCAACTGCAGGGGGCGCCAACTTGCTGTTTCCAATCCAGACACTGTAATATGACAGATAATAGAAAACCTCGGTGCGGCGCAGATTTCCTTTTTTTTTTTTTTTTACTCCGCGCTTGTGCGCCCCTTTTGTGTCATGAAAAAATGCCGCCCCGGGCAACTGCCCTGTCTGCCCGTGCCTAAAACCGCTACTGCTCTTCAGTCCAAATGAACTTTTGTTGGTTAGGAGGACATTGTTGGGTCGTGGTTTTGGTAAACCTTTCTCTTAAAGGTATAAAAAATGATTATGCAGCATTTTCTACTTTTTCCATTATTCCTATGAAGTCTCCCAAAAAATCCCCTGGCTGTAGTTGACCAGGACTTTTTCAATATGTGGTATTTTACAGATGTTTATTTAAAGAGCAAGTCACCCCCAAATAAACTTTTTTTTGCTGATAAACAAAATAAACGAGTGTCTAATCGTGCTGCAGACACGTGTAGTCAATAATTTGGCACTTAAATGCATCTTAGTTAAAATTTAAATATTCTGCCTGAACCTGTCAGTATTGTTCCGTTGTCAGGTAAAAACTCTGCACTGCATTTGAATTTAAATCTGCCATCGCTATTGGCTAAGAGGTATGCTATGATGTAAACTGGTACATTATGATGTCACAATGCTGTCGTGAGCCTGTGTGTGTGTATTTGTTAGCAGCTCCGCCCTCTTGGTCTGCTAGGCAACAGCATTTGTTGCATTTTTCAAACATGAAGTGGGAGTGGAGTTAGACTCTGGTAGGGGGTGACTTGCTCTTTAAAAAATCGTTTAAAAAATGTTTTAGTTGGTCCAAACACGAGAGTGTGCTTCTTTTGTTCCATAATCTAGTTTTTAGAAAAATAGCTAAATAAAAGTCTTTAGTTGAACATTCCTTTGCTTTTGGACAAAAACGTTCTTTTCTATTGTTTGAAAATCTGTTAATTTTCCCGTTCATGGGGTCACATTTGTGAAGATAATGCTACAACACGGATACTAATATTTTTAGTTTTGTGTTTAGATTTGTGCTCATTTTCTAAAGAAACAATTAAACCAAAAAAAAAAAAAGCTAATCGTTGGATTTGCTAGAATACACACGTAAAAACACATTTCATTTCCTCGTTTGTTGGTCTAATTTCAGAAGTTTAAGCGCTGAAGAATGAGCACCATAAAAACACGTGATAAACTCCTGAAGCTTAGGCCAAATGGCTTCCTGACAGACAAAGACTTCAGCCAGAACAATCCCCCGTTTTGTGAAATTAAAGCGGACGGAGAGTTTGATGCATGAATTATGAGATCTTCAACCATGATTTTTTAAACAATTTTTTTCATTCATCTTCAGGTGTGAATTAAACAAATTTCAACAAATATTCTTTGTAACATTTTGTTAATTTACAAATACTTTATTACATGTCCATCTCAGTGGACAGCTTGCATTCTGAACATGAAATATGTTGGCTTGCCTTACTGAAGTCCAACTGGAGAGGCTCACATGCAATAAAGTCTTCAACAGCTGTGCTTAATAGCAAAAATAAATAAATAACTATTTTGAGTACCTGTCCACTGTAGTGACCATTATGCATCAAAGGGTTAAAGGCCACCTACAGTGGGATAAATGCAGAGCACGCTCCCATTGAAACACTCAGAATTCAGACAACGTGTCCTCGGTGTTTATGCAGGTTCTGGAAGTTTCCTTTGTTCTGATCACAACTTCCTCTGCTCGGTTGGAAAGACTGCAGAAAAAACGCTGAACAATAAAACACATTTGCATTTGCAAATTATCATTAGAAGGTGTGACACTAATCTGGAGTAAGCAGGTGTGTGTGTGTGTGTGTGTGTGTGTGTGTGTGTGTGTGTGTGTGTGCATGTGTGCATGTGTGTATGAGCACGCGCACGTGTTTGTATACATGTGTGCACGTGTGTGTGTGTGTGTGTGTGTGCATGTGTGCACGCGTGTGTGTGTGTGTGTGTGTGTGTGTCTTATGCTACACTACACTTGGTTCCAGTGACAGACAGAGACATGGAAACACAACAGAAAGTCAAGTTGTCGGTACTAAATTTTCACTCTTCTGTTTATGTGTGTGTTGTTCCATTCAGGTATTTGCAGTAACACACACACACACACACACACACACACACACACACACACACACACACACACACACACACACACACACACACACACACACACACACACACACACACACACACACACACACCATAAAATTAAACTACTTTTATTTTAATATCCTGGGGCACATATGCGTGACATTCTCATTTTTTTCCCAAGCTCCAGACAATCAATAATACAAGACACACACACACACACACACACACACACACACACACACACACACACACACACACACACACACACACACACACACACACACACACCCCTTCGTGTTCATTACATTTATTAGTTCAGCATTAAGCCTAAAGGTTGAGTGTTTCTGCATGAACAGAACCAGCAGAGCCATAAATACTGCAGGAAAAATAATGTGCACATTCTGTTTGACCCAAACAACCCGCTCCTGATTTGTTTTATATCCCAAGTATTGTAGACATTCATGTAAATAACAAAAAAGCACCTCTACCTATCTTCTTGTTGGTTAAAATCTTCAATTTGATCACATATTTACCTATAATTGGTTATGTGATGACTGTGTGCAGCTGAAGACATATTCTTTTTGTTGTTTTGTTATCATACAAAGGAGAAAACATTCTTTCTGTCTGAATGTGTTAAAATGGTTCTAACAAAATAGGTTCTAACAGATTCAATGGCTAATTGGGGGGTGGGGTATTCACAGGTAGTTTCAGCTCATCAAGCAACAACAGACAGCTATAATGTATAAACGTGACCCTCCCATATTCCAGTCAGAATTGGCAAAGCTCCTCGGAGCAAACGTCTTCAAGAAAAAAAAAGTCCAGTCGCCTTCATTTGAACTGCTTTGCATTTACAGCTTTCGAAAGTTCTGTCATGATGTAGGTTATTCAGGACCCAGGTGCAGGTGACGACTCCAAGCAGGTGAACACAGAGAAGGGATCAGGGAGCTAAAACAACAGAATGATCTGATGAGTGTTTCTTGAACCGAGAAAATGTCTACGCTGAGGGAAGGCGAGCAGAAACGAGGCGTGTACGAGTGCTGATGAAAAACAGGTGGACCTGATCACCGACTGGGGATCTGAGGGGAAACAAAACAAACTAAACACAGATCTTGTTTCACAAAAGGGATGGATGAAGAAGCCGATCATAACAAATCAAAACTAAAATGTTTTGATTACCTACCAATGTTGTGAAAAATGCTTGATTCTGACTCTGACCTTTGTGCAGCAGTACCGGGACCAGAGTAAATAGGGATTGTATGGGGAGTATAAGTGGGTGTCTGGCGTGCATTTCAGTGAGTCTTAAGCTGGGCGGACACTGTGCGACTTATTCACACGTAGCAATCAGCTTCAGCTCAAACTGTACGACTTCCTCGCAGGGCAGATCTCACGAGTCATGTGCTCACACCGTACGTCTGGCTGCAACACGTCGGACCGAAAAAATATGCTAAAAATAGCAGTTTTTACACAACACGTCAGACTTTTTTGTCTTACCTGTTGTCCTTCGGGAGCGCTGCAGGAGGACGCACAGGGGTTGGATGAGGAAAACGAAATAAAGAAAGTAAATCTGTGTTTTTTGATCTGTTTAATTTGACATGAACATGACAAACACGCTTTGTTGACAATCTTTGTGAGTAAAAAAACGTGTAGAAATAAAAATGAACAACATGTGTTATTAGGGAAATAGCGGGCGAGCAGTGTTGATGCATGACTGCGCATGCGCGGCGAGCGGTTCTGGTACTTTTTGGGTCACAGCCGCTCGCTGCGCCGTTTCAACAGTGCGATACCCTCACGAGGAACGAGCGAAATATCAAACACTCCAGAAGTCCGTGCGAGCTCATGATTGCTGATCGGTAGCTGGTCACGTGGTGTTAATCGCCTCTCGTAACCCCCTGTACACTACACGATGCTTAGCGCAAAACTCGCCCCGATCTTGTGGATTCTCGCACGAGTGGAAAATCGGCTCAAAAAAGTGAAAAAGTCGCACAGTGTACGCCCGGCTTAAGTTGTATGTGCATGTGTGAGCATGAGGTAGGGAGTGTGTGACTGTGTTTGTGTATGACTATATGTCAGGTGGGGCCTTTGACTCCTCCCCTCTCCTGGGACTTCTTGTGCTGCTATAAATCTTCGTCTCCCCTCCTCCTGCCACACCTGGTGTGGAGTGCGGTGCCTTGGTCTGCCTGCGTGTTTGCGGCTCCCGGGTCGGGGGTTTAAGATTTTTAGCATCTGCCTGATTAATGCCGGTGGCTGCCTGGTGGGCTCTGGGTCTCTGGGCTCTGTTGGGTCCCCGGCGGGGGTGGTCGCCCTTGGGTCCCGGGTCGCTGGGTTCCGGACTCAGTCGGCTTGGGAGTGGGAGGCTGCGGGCGGGCCTGTAGGCTCGCCGCTGATATCCCCCGGGACTCTGCCGGCTGCTGGTTGTGGCCCCCCGGCGCGATCCCCTGCACCTCTCGAGGGGGGCGGGGTCTTTTCTTGTCACAGTCTCCCTGGGGTCCCTGTGCTCTGGGGCAGCTCCTGGATCTCTGGGACTTGGAGCTCCTTCCATTTCCTACACTTTTTTGGGGGGCAGATCTGTGGCCCGTCACACTCTCTATTGGACGCTCTTATAGAGAATCCTTACATAAACAAGCGCGTGTACGCACACAGGTGCTCACATGACGCTCTCATAAGAATGGACTTTACACGTTCAACACATGTCGGCTGTGGTTGGCACTGAATGCACTGATTTATCATCGTGATTAATCAGTAAAACAATGTTTTCATATTTCCTCATCAGGTTGATGCAGTGATAGCTTGCTCCGGGTGTATTGCTGTGTGTCCCTTTCCTTTTTCTTTTTTTCTCTCTCCTGCAGGTCTAGAAGCAGACTTGTTCATCATTGATTGTTTGTTTTTGTTTTGCTCTTCGGTGTGCTTTCCATGCTTGGTAGTGTTTAGCCAAAATCTACTTGTGTTTATTCAACACAATTTATCATTAACCTTACAGACATACAGTCCACAAACTTTGCAACAGTTTCTGCATCCAGGGCTCTGAACCTAGTAGCTGGAGCTTCACACACAGGGACAGGACATGGCAACGCAACATCACAGAGTATTGGAGAGTGGTCAGAGAACACAGCAGGCAAAGTCACAAGGTTCATGACAGGGAGACCAAAAGAGAGAACCAGGTCCAGGGTGTGACCCCTGGCATGAGTTGGGGATGATACCCATTGAGTTAAATTGAATGAATCTAGCAAATTAAAAGAAAAACCTTTAGCAAGCACATTGTCAGGACAGCAGATATGGATGTTAAAATCACCAAAAAATAGGACATAGTCATATTTTAGGATGCAGTCTGCCACAAGATCACAGAAATCATTAAGGAAGTTAGAGTCAGCCTTTGGAGGGCGATAAATCAGCACAACGAGCAGGCGGGGGGAGATGCGCAGTTCAAACAAGCACAGTTCAAAGGAAGAAAATGACATAATGGGTGTTAGCTGTTTACAGAGAAAACTGGATTTAAAAACAACAACCAGCCCTCCACCTCTGCCCTGCGATCTAGGGATATTAAAACAGGAGCAACCAGGTTGTACCAGCTCCAGCAGGGCGCTTGAGTCCCCAAACGGGATCCAGGACTCACAGATGCACAGAAAACTCATGTTGAATAAAAAAATCCAGAAGAATAAAAGTTTTGCTCTGCACAGACCTGGCATTGAACACACCAAACCAGGTCTGCGGCAGGGCCACAGCACCGGGATCGTGCAGGGGCACCGCGAACGGGGCCGCAGCACCGGGATTGCACACGGGCACCATCTCCTCCAGCTCAGAGCCCGTAAACAGCGCAAATTCTCCCAGCAAACCCCACTCTGGCGAGGTCCTTGAGCCGAATGGCCGTGGCGCTGTGCCAGCTCACCCTCAGAGCTGGCCAAGTTCACAAGGCAGGGCAAAGAGTAATCTATCTGATGTCTCAGAGCCACCGGGTCACAAGCTGGGCCAAATCGGACCAGCCGCTTCTTCAAGGATCCAGCAAGTCCAGCCCAACGTCTCACGCGCCGGCTACCTCACTTTCCCCGTCTTCTACGATGCCTCCTTCTTCTCGAGCTGGGGTGGACAGAAGGCCGACCCATCACGGCCGGGGGGGAAGCACACTGGCAGACCAAACAGCAACGCCATCCGTGAGGCTCCCAGCACGCAGCACCCGCCTTATCAAGAGGAGGACGAAGCCTCAGCTGCGCAGCTCCATCATAAGTCACCAGAGAAGCCACACCGCTCAAAAAAAGCATAAGAAACAACAAAAGCGCATAAAATCCAACATAAAAGCTAATAAAATGCAAGGTTCCATTGTGTGAAGAGGACGAGCAGCTTGCTGCGTGCACCCGCGCGAGCGCCATCTTGGACATCTAGAACGTGTCCGATAAGACCGAAGAAGCAGATCTGTTTACAGATCATGTGTAGGAGCAGATCTGTTTACAGATCATGTGTAGGAGCAGATCTGTTTACAGATCATGTGTGGGAGCAGATCTGTTTACAGATCATGTGTAGGAGCAGATCTCTGTTTACAGATCATGTGTAGGAGCAGATCTGTTTACAGATCATGTGTAGGAGCAGATCTCTGTTTACAGATCATGTGTAGGAGCAGATCTGTTTACAGATCATGTGTAGGAGCAGATCTGTTTACAGATCATGTGTAGGAGCAGATCTGTTTACAGATCATGTGTAGGAGCAGATCTCTGTTTACAGATCATGTGTAGGAGCAGATCTCTGTTTACAGATCATGTGTAGGAGCAGATCTCTGTTTACAGATCATGTGTAGGAGCAGATCTGTTTACAGATCATGTGTAGGAGCAGATCTCTGTTTACAGATCATGTGTAGGAGCAGATCTCTGTTTACAGATCATGTGTGGGAGCAGATCTCTGTTTACAGATCATGTGTAGGAGCAGATCTCTGTTTACAGATCATGTGTAGGAGCAGATCTCTGTTTACAGATCATGTGTAGGAGCAGATCTGTTTACAGATCATGTGTAGGAGCAGATCTTTTTACAGATCATGTGTAGGAGCAGATCTCTGTTTACAGATCATGTGTGGGAGCAGATCTGTTTACAGATCATGTGTAGGAGCAGATCTTTTTACAGATCATGTGTAGGAGCAGATCTCTGTTTACAGATCATGTGTAGGAGCAGATCTGTTTACAGATCATGTGTAGGAGCAGATCTCTGTTTACAGATCATGTGTAGGAGCAGATCTGTTTACAGATCATGTGTAGGAGCAGATCTTTTTACAGATCATGTGTAGGAGCAGATCTCTGTTTACAGATCATGTGTAGGAGCAGATCTGTTTACAGATCATGTGTAGGAGCAGATCTCTGTTTACAGATCATGTGTAGGAGCAGATCTGTTTACAGATCATGTGTAGGAGCAGATCTCTGTTTACAGATCATGTGTAGGAGCAGATCTGTTTACAGATCATGTGTAGGAGCAGATCTGTTTACAGATCATGTGTAGGAGCAGATCTGTTTACAGATCATGTGTAGGAGCAGATCTGTTTACAGATCATGTGTAGGAGCAGATCTGTTTACAGATCATGTGTAGGAGCAGATCTCTGTTTACAGATCATGTGTGGGAGCAGATCTGTTTACAGATCATGTGTAGGAGCAGATCTCTGTTTACAGATCATGTGTAGGAGCAGATCTGTTTACAGATCATGTGTAGGAGCAGATCTGTTTACAGATCATGTGTAGGAGCAGATCTCTGTTTACAGATCATGTGTAGGAGCAGATCTCTGTTTACAGATCATGTGTAGGAGCAGATCTCTGTTTACAGATCATGTGTGGGAGCAGATCTGTTTACAGATCATGTGTAGGAGCAGATCTGTTTACAGATCATGTGTAGGAGCAGATCTCTGTTTACAGATCATGTGTAGGAGCAGATCTGTTTACAGATCATGTGTAGGAGCAGATCTCCGTTTACAGATCATGTGTAGGAGCAGATCTCTGTTTACAGATCATGTGTAGGAGCAGATCTCTGTTTACAGATCATGTGTGGGAGCAGATCTGTTTACAGATCATGTGTAGGAGCAGATCTGTTTACAGATCATGTGTAGGAGCAGATCTGTTTACAGATCATGTGTAGGAGCAGATCTGTTTACAGATCATGTGTAGGAGCAGATCTCTGTTTACAGATCATGTGTAGGAGCAGATCTTTTTACAGATCATGTGTAGGAGCAGATCTCTGTTTACAGATCATGTGTAGGAGCAGATCTCTGTTTACAGATCATGTGTAGGAGCAGATCTCTGTTTACAGATCATGTGTAGGAGCAGATCTGTTTACAGATCATGTGTGGGAGCAGATCTCTGTTTACAGATCATGTGTGGGAGCAGATCTCTGTTTACAGATGATGTGTAGGAGCAGATCTCTGTTTAAAGGTCATGTGTGGGAGCAGATCTCTGTTTACAGATCATGTGTGGGAGCAGATCTTTTTACAGATCATGTGTAGGAGCAGATCTCTGTTTACAGATCATGTGTAGGAGCAGATCTGTTTACAGATCATGTGTGGGAGCAGATCTCTGTTTACAGATCATGTGTGGGAGCAGATCTCTGTTTACAGATGATGTGTAGGAGCAGATCTCTGTTTAAAGGTCATGTGTGGGAGCAGATCTCTGTTTACAGATCATGTGTGGGAGCAGATCTCTGTTTACAGATCATGTGTGGGAGCAGATCTCTGTTTACAGATCATGTGTGGGAGCAGATCTCTGTTTACATATCATGTGTAGGAGCAGATCTCTGTTTACAGATCATGTGTAGGAGCAGATCTGTTTACAGATCATGTGTAGGAGCAGATCTGTTTACAGATCATGTGTGGGAGCAGATCTCTGTTTACAGATCATGTGTAGGAGCAGATCTCTGTTTACAGATCATGTGTAGGAGCAGATCTCTGTTTACAGATCATGTGTAGGAGCAGATCTCTGTTTACAGATCATGTGTAGGAGCAGATCTCTGTTTACAGATCATGTGTAGGAGCAGATCTCTGTTTACAGATCATGTGTAGGAGCAGATCTCTGTTTACAGATCATGTGTAGGAGCAGACATTTGCAGAGTGAACATTTAAGGTAGATTTTGATAAAAATGCACCAGTGCAGCACGTTGATGATAAGAAACACATTTTTATGAAAAGAGCCTGATGCACATTTAATGTTTAATTGTATTAAGTTTGGAAATACATAATGGAAACAGATGGTTTATTGTTTCATTAGGGTTACGTGTGTTTTCGATATCATTTATATTAGAATTGCTGCAGAGCCACTAAGACGTGTCCTCACTGTGCAAACAAACGCAGCGTCTGATTTGTGAAGTAAATCTTTTTCTCTGTCTTTATTTTTACTCTTTTCTTCTACCCTACCTTCTCTTACCATTAAAACAATAATAAAGTTTCCATTTGTCTTTTCAGAGTTAAGTCATAGCGCCGCCTGACTTAAAGTTGAGACTGGAAGGACATAAAGCGAGGAAAGGCGTGCATTTATGCATTTTTCATGAGTTCTTGAATTTAACTCCAAATGTTTTAGAGCATTATTCACAGCTGAAGATAGTAAAACAGTTGTTAATTCTGGGTTGTGGGGTGAATTCTTCAGGTTTTTCTAAACCAGGGTTAGGTTTAGACCAAAATCACCAGGTCCAGACCTCCAAGACCAGGTTTTATGCAGAAGAAGGAAATGAGCCCTGGCATCCTGCTGAGCGAAGGGGGGGGGGGGGGGGGGGGGGGGGGGGGGCACTCCACCAGATCACAGAGGAGAACAGTTAAGCTCTCGACGACTTTCAGGAAAGTTCATGTTGGTTCTCTGTAGAAGACGCCTTTTGTTAGAAGTTTGTCATTCGTAAGAGTCTGCAGATCAGCTGATTCACACTTTCCTTTTCTATTTTTAATAAGAGCTGCTGTGAGAATATTTCTGCTCCCTTCCTGAAGATCCAAAGATCCTCGGATTTTATGTTTCTTCTTTCCTCCGAGTTGCTGTAAAAAAATGTGACAGCTCCGATGAGGAGGCTGCAACGGGATTATTTAGCGGCGTGTCTGAGGAATTACTCACCTCAATTAGCACGGAGCCTCGTTAGTGTTTGTGAGTTCCTGCTTCAGCAGGGTGGGCTCCTGCCCTTACCTTCATCCTTTCATCTTTCCTGATTTCTCCTCCTTCTCCTCTGATCCAGTGATGTTTTCACTTCTTCAGTCCTCTGCTGTGACTCCATCCAACATCTGTTCAGCATCACCGTGGCTGTGATTTATTTTCATGCAACATAGTTTTTTTAACTTGTTTATGTTCCTATTCTCCCTTCTAATTAACCCGATTGTCTATGAAATCACTAATTGCTGCTTCTTTGTGCAAACACGAGTCAGAGGTTTGAAGCAAATATGCACGAGAAACACAAATTAAAAGATTTATTAAGTTAACTAAACAAGCTTTGTTCACCTTGTTTTTTAAACTTACCCAGCAGAAAAAAAGCTCAGGGTGGAAACCCCTCTTCTTGATGACAGTCTGGAACTCCTGGGAAATCCCAAAACATTCCCAGTCTCAAGGAGGATGTATAACCCTGAGAGTTCTGATTCTGCCCCATTAATGTCATTCAGCCACTTGCATCTGCTCAGAACATGAACAGACCACTAAATGGAGAGCAATGACAGACAGCAATGGTCCCGTTAAGACTAAAGCCTGGTTTATGCTTCTCCGTCAGCTCCGCAAGGGACAGACACGCACGGATTGACGGAAGCGTTTTGCTCTCATACTTCTCCGTCTCCTGGAGAGTGTTGCAAAGCAATTCCCTGGCAGGACAGCAGCGGGCGTAGCGCTGTTCTGTGGTATCCTGTCATGTATCGGTCCAAGATAGTGTGTTTATATTGTGTTTTTTGTGTATATAAGAGACTTTTAACACGGACATATTTGTCTCTCGTTCTCCCACCTCTTCATGCGCTCCCCACCTCTAAACCCACGTTTCCTGTCATTTCCGTCCACAAATAAAACGCTTGCTGCACATCTTTTCACTCCTCCAGTCACGGCAGGATGAAACGTTCATATCTTTAGAGTTTTTTCGTGAGGTATTCTTCAAGCTTCTCCGTGTCTGCCGCTAGTTATCCTCGGCTCTCTTTGCAATGGCGGCGCTGTAAACAACAGCAGCGTCCTGACCAATCACAAGCTTGCGTAATCCATCTCGTTCAACGGATGTTTAAAAAAGTGGGCTCGACTCCGTACGTACTTGCGTGCCTGCCGGAGCCCTACGCATGGACAGATAATGGGGTTGCGTGTCTCCGCACTGACGCAGACGGAGAAGCATAAATCAGGCTTAAGAGCCTCTTTTTTAAAGCTTATTACACACAGAACTGGGTCTGAAAACTGCTGATGTCATTTCTTATGCAAACTTTGTGATTTATAATGGAAATTTAGATGGGAAAATGTGGCGACTTTAAGCAAACTGACTGTAGTGTAATTTTGGAGACGGGAAACGGGCAGCATGGCCGGTGAAACGGGCGAGTAAACGGGAAACTAAACACCTGACGGAGATGATCTGGGTTTAAAGATTTCATAATTATTGTGCCAAGTTTAATCGTACATGTTGAGTAAAGAAACACCTGAATCTGAAAGTGATGGACAGCAATAATAAAACATAAATAAAGTTATCAGCGTTGATTCAACAGCACACATCTGCAGTGGACTTCACTTATGCAGCTTTAATCATAACAATTAAATAATCTCAAAAAACTATCAGGATTGTTTTGCAAGCATCAACAGCTTTTAAAATTTTAAATCATGCTTTAATCTTGTTGAATCCATTGATTTAATGGCAGGAAGTGTCCTTTTTCTTCTTTTTTATGCTTCATAACTTTGACGTTTCTGCTGATTTCCATGTTGATATGATGATGTGTTCAGTGGAGCACTTTTCTCTATCATTGAATATTTTTATGGTGCGATCAGACAAATGGTAATTTGATTTTGAAACCAGTAAAGCAGCTCTTTAATTTCCCAGAGAAGCTGATTTAAAGTTGCAAGACCCATTTTGTGCTGATTGAACCCGAGCAGCGTTCACAGCCGTTCACTTTAAAACCTGAAGATCAGAGTCTGTTTACAGTAAACTGTTGTATTTTATTATGTAAATATATAAATGAGGACCGGCAAAGGACATCCGCAGTATTTCATTCCGACAGCAGAAAGCATAAACATTCCCAGTGGATTTTTTAGGAACGCACTAACTCTGTTAAAGAGGGAGAGGCCTTAATGAAACGTATAATTTGGGTTTAATCTATGATAAACTGATAATCTCCTTTAGGGTTCTCACGACTCTGATCGATCAATTTAATTTTTGAATATTCAGAATGTGACTAAATGTTTAGGATAGCAAGATGGATAAACATGTCTGGAAAACAATGTTTTTACCTTCAATTACAGTAAAATAGATGATTAATTTGAGAAGTTTTAGATTGAAAAACATGAACAAAAGATACTAAAACAAATACGAGATGAAAAGTCACCATGTCAGCCTCAGAATGAACACCGTAGAGGTTTCTCTGGGATAACGGGTCGGACTGCATGTTCCGTACCTTCCTAGTTTGTCTACATGATTGTCAAAAAACAGCTGGACAAAAACTCCCACCGTTGGGACTCAGCACTTTTTCCACATTACTGTATTTTTGCCCGTCGTTCTTTTAAACAGAAATTGCTCCGAGATTACAGCTGTTGATCTGACAGATTCCCTCTGATCCGTACGGGAAGCCTGGAGTTCCCACGGAGACGTGTTGTATGTAGATGACAGTCGGCTGCCAGGCCGTTGATTATAGTGTCAGTGATGAGGACAAGGACAATGAAGCGGTGCATGACTGAACGCAGCAGGCGAACTCAGAACCACAAACCACACAGTTACGTGCACACCCACATGTCCTCTCTAGTTTCAGCAGCTTACAGTGACTTCAATGACAGAAGGACCGGGAAGCATTAGGAGCCATAGCATTTCCTATAAAATCCCCAAAGGTGCCAATGCATCCGATTCCCAAAATATAACATTTGAACAAACTTGTTGCGGATTGGAATGAGGAAGTCAATCATAATCTGAATAACAAAGTGTTTTTTATGTGTTTGGGAAACAAAATCATGTTAAATATGCTTCCAGTTGCTCATTAGGGTCTCCATGGAAACTGCTGTGGATCTTCAGGGTCACCATTATAACAAACTAATTACAATTTGGGTCACCCTGGTAACTGAGTCATATAATTCCTAATTAGGATGCATGTTTTGATGTTATTTAATGATGATTGTGCCAGGAACAGAAATATGAAAGAAAAACAGATGCTTCTATGTGCCGACACCCATAAGAACAGATTCTTGTCTGAACGAGTGTTTTGACTCTGTGTAATTTCTTCTGAGTTAAAAACGTTTGAATCAAAAGCCGTCTGTTCAGAAACGCACCTTGAGCAACGAAAGAGCTTTCAGACCACATCTGCTCTTCCTGATTCAGCTCTCTAACCGCCGTCTGGATCTCTCGTTACCGTGTCACGCCTGCCGATGGGACCTGCATGTTAAACTTTAAGTCCCACGACGGCCGAGCTCTACTTTATAAGCAGACGGACGAATTCTGCATGTTAACTCGGATAAAGTGTTCAATTCGTCTGGTCGCTTAGAGCTTATTGTAGCGCGCTAAGTTGGTTATTACTGTATCCTCATGCAATCCTTCAAGATTTGTTCTCATTCTGCTGTCCAAAGTATATTGAAGCTCATAAATCTCCAAGAGGAACACACACACACACACACACACACACACACACACACACACACACACACACACACACACACACACACACACACACACACACACACACACACACACACACACACACACACACACACACACACACACACACACACACTCACACACACACACGATATTGCCATTGAAATTCAAACACACGTGCTTTCATCAATAACAGGAGGGCATCAGTCAAATTATTGGATTCATGTAGAAACACTTCCTGTGAGGATACAGGTCAATAAAACACACACGCACACGCACACACACGCACACGCACACACACACACGCACAAGCACACACACAGAGCGGTCATCGATCAGCGAATCATCCCTCAGCGGTGATGATCGGATGACATCAGGAACACGGAGACAGAAAGGACGTTTGACAGAACAGCATCTATTGCGTCAGCTGTGAATCACCCTGGAACGAAGTACGTTTTCACTCACGGCTTGTTCCAGGTGGAGACGAGGACCAGAAGATGACGATAGACCAGAGGAAAGGCAAAAAGATAAAGAGGTAGTGATTTATCTCATTGTGTCCTTGTGCCTCCTGGTTTTATCTGCCTCACCACTGCTTTTAGCGTCTTCGTGGCTTTAATAAAAGCAGAATTAAAGATGATCTAAAAACTGGCATCTTTTTAAAACATGAGAGGATCGTTAGTTCCTGTGATTGTCATCCCCATTGTCTCCATTGGGACTCAGAGATGAGAAAAGCCTTTGAAATATTGAGCTGTAAAATGCATCAACTGTGTCTAATAAACCAAATCCCCACAGGTGCATCTTTCATTGAACATTTTGCATTTCAAATGTTTCCTTAACCAGTATTTGGGCTAATTGAATGATCAATGAATTTCCTTCTTTTTCATTTTTTTTAACTAAAACAAGCCAAGTCCTTTTTTTGGATCATTCTTCCCAAACAGGAACTCTGTGAATCGATCGGATTTCCTGTACGTGTTTAAATCAACAGTTTATCCAAGGTAGGGAAGCTCTTTGAACACATTTCATTCTTCATATTCTCAGAGACTATTTGAGGAGCCGGTAAAATACCAGAGAAAGTAAAATAAAGCGGTTTAGATTTTAGATGAATAAAGGCTGGCGTCTTAGAGAAGGAAGAAAAAAGTTTCCCAAAATTCACAAAAAAGTTCCGATGGCGGATTTTAACAACAAATCACTGGATGAAAACTTGACTTTTCATGTCCATTAAATGTAAACTAAGTCAGCTCCTGGATCAGAGTTCCAAAGATTCTTTGAATAATATTTATTTTTCGTACATTTTAACTCATCAGCGTTAACATTCACCATTCCCACCATCTTTGTGTCTGCTCCATTAGCATATTCCTCATTCGTATGTTCCCTCTTAGTTTAGCATCACCTCTTCCTCTCCTCTTTTTCACCTCTTTACCCCCCCCCCCCCCACGCTCTTCTCCTCCCCCCTCTCATTCGCTGGCTCCCTTCCTCCCTAGTGTCCTTCCTTCTTCACTCACTGCATTGCAGTATCTGTGTCAGCCATCGGCAGAATAGGCTGTCTGGTGTGTGTGTGTGTGCGTGTGCGTGTGCGTGTGCGTGTGTGTGTGTGTGTGTGTGTGCGTGTGTGTGTGTGTGTGTGTGTGTGCGTGTGTGTGTGTGTGTGTGTGTGTGTGTGCGTGTGTGTGTGTGTGTGTGTGTGTGTGTGTGTGTGTGTGTGGACACTGCAGTCCTTCCTAAGCAGCTGGAGAGGAAGATAGTAATTGTTCCCCACCTCTTTATTCACTCTTCGGTTCTTTTTTAATCTTTTATCATCTGCTGTCTCTGTTAATTTACCTTCTGTGTATTAATTTCTATTGATTTTTCTTACTTTATACGCAGTTTTTTTCTTCATTTTTTAAAAATTCTCAATATTTTAAGTGCTATAATTAATCCATATGTGTCCAATGCTCTTGTGAGGTCACTATTCCCAGAAACAGCCTCCTAATCCTACCCTGGCCCGACCAGGACTTGATACCGGACTTCCAGCTGTGAGAGCACGGATCATTCCCGTTAACCTGAACCCCTGCTGAGAGTGGACTTCAGGACACCGATGTTCCTTTTTTAACCCGCATGCCTTTGATCTTCACTTCCTCTGTGGTGACCTTCCAGCCACCAAACAACTGCTAATTTAAATTTTGAATGCTCAGCTGAGAAGTTCAGCTTCTTTTACATTAGCAAACGTTTTAAATTCCATCATCAAAAAACACGTACTTTGGGTTGTGACTCTGCTGATTGGTGGTGAGTTTTGGTTGAGCTGATCAAATGTAAATAAACATAATTCTGTAGCCTGGCAAGCCAGACTAAATAAATGTATTATTTAGTCTGGGCACGCTCCATTGACGGCTCTCGGTTGTGGGGCGGGTTCTACCGTTGTCTTTCAAACGATCTCCGCATTCCACTGGACAATGAATGTGACGTACTCTTGTTTCACTCTGTTGCATCATCCCACCCACCAGGCATATAGAGTGCCCTATTTGGCCCACTAAGCGGATAAAGCTCTGTGATTTGTTCACTAAGCATATAGAGCACTATGATTGGCCCACCATTATGGACCAATCACAGCTCTTTATGTGTTTGAAACCCCTCTAGAGAGCTGTGATTGGCTAGCCAGAATCCTGGTAGGAGCTGCAGAGGTTCCAATGGAGCATGCCTAGACCAAACTTTGCAAAGCAAGAATTTGGTCTAGTTCACTAGGCTAATAATTCTGGGCTCTCAATGAGATGATGCATGGCAGCAGTTCAGTGTCATTGATGCAGCTTTTTCTTTTATTTGTGTATAAAATTTGTTTTAATTCCAACGTAACTATCTAAAATCCCCAAATGCGGAAAAGATGGTGAAAACAATTCAAGTCATTTTTGTCCCTTTTGAGCAACCGTATCTCCCTACTATCTTCCAGCACATAGGAAGTTTTTAGGTGGAAGCAAGAATTTTCCATGTTCATGTACTCTCTTGTGCTCATAAATGTTTATGTTTATGTTTATTTATTTAGCAGACGCTTTTATCCAAAGCAACTTACAATTTATAACCTATAGGGCATGTTGTGATCTGTGGGGGAAGCCGGAGTACCCGGAGGTAACCCACGCATGCATGGGGAGAACACGCAACTCCACGCGGAAAGGCCGCAGCCGAGTTTCGAACCTGCAACCTTCGTGCTGCGAGGCAACAGTGCTAACAACGGCACCACCATGCAGCCCTCGTTCTTAAGGTGCATGAAGTAAGAGTGACCTCCTGTGGTCAGATGTGGGTACTGCAGCCCATGTTTCCAAACAGACTCTGCTCTGAGCAACTGTTGGCATTTGCTGTTCCAGAGGACAGGGAAGAGGATGCAGTTTAGAAGAAGCAACCAATGATGTGCAGCCCAAAGTTTACAACATGAGTGGAACTCAAAATAGACGAGGCTACAACTGCGGCCAAGCCCAGAGCCGGCTGCTGAACGATGGTGCTTCTCTGGTTCCTGCAGCAGCAGCTTCTGAACAAAGACCACCTCCGCGTTCAGGTACGGAGGGATGTGTTGACCTGGTGGAGAGTTGATGGAGGCCTGGCTTACTCGGTGGCACTTGCCCAACATCTACATGAATGGGTTTGGTGCAAAATATTAAAACCGTTTACTGTTATTATTATTAGATGTGACAGCTTCCCACCGGCCTACTTTAACCCTTTTACAGCCACTTTTGGCTTCTTAATTTCAGCCATCATCCCTTAAAAGCCTAATAAAAGACTTAATAATCAGTTAAATATGTGTTTGTAAACCAAACAAGTCGCTGAAACAACTTAATTATATTAATTGTAGTTGTAATAATTAATAAAATTTGTACTTGCAACCTATGGTACTGTGATCCTCCACCAGATGGAGCAACGTGAGATTTATTATAGTTTTTTCTAATGAAGTGTCACGTAAAAGAGGTAGAAGTTTTTGAAATATGCACATCAGATATAAAACATTTGGTCTTAAGGTTTAATTCCTGAAATGAGACTCATGCTGTGCTGCTCTAATTGAATTAGTTTTAAATAAAATTAACTATTAAATGACTAAATGTCTCAAAGAATCATCTGTCCAAAAAGAAACATAATGAAGTTTAAAACGTCTCCTACAGTCGGCAATAATCTGCTGTTTATTTATAGCTAATGAGTTAAATGATCTTTACTCATTACCAGACAAGCAGCACACTCATCATCTGTTTCCTCCATCATCCTCCAACACTGAAGCTAATTTCATGTCCCATTACGGGCTCATTGTTCTGAAATGCTGCTGTTTTGGCTGCATGAAGATGCAGAGAGACCAGCAGTTTCTCAGCTGGACTAAAAATATCCAATGATTGACGTGACTCTGATTACGCTCCAGCCTGTTTCTGCTCAAACCTTCACACAGGCAGCTCACATCCATGATAAAGATGTTTAATAACCGGTTAGATCAGACTGAAGCATCGGGGGTGTTAATGGCTAAATGACTGCACCCCCCCCCCCCCCCCACTGATTCATAAAAGATAGTGAGGCAGAGACCTACAGGAAGTGGGTGGTTTTGGTGTAGGTTTCCCTCTCTTCTTTTGAAAATAGAATCTGTTTTGCCTCTAATATCATGACGCGGCTCGGCAGACAGCTTCCATAAAAAGAAACGACCTACCACCTGCTCACATTTTAGAAATGACAGGGCTAGTTAAGAGACCGGCCTCTCTGGAGCCGAGTGTAAAGTTGAAGTAAATTGGTTGGATATCAGGGTGCAGGTCCATGTAATGACTCGCTGTGTGGCTTTTAAGATATGCTGCGAAGCTCACAGCCGACCTCTGAAGTGATGCTCCGGCTCCAACTGTTCAGGAAACGTTTGCACACCGCTCTGGTTGTTGGACTTAAAAATGGATTCATGACAGGAAGAATATTTCTCCTTTTGCTACTCATAACCTTTCAGGATAAATTTCACTTCCACAGAAAGAAAATGTTGACATTATTGAGTTTTGCAGTTCTAATCGATCTCTTTCCGAGAAAAGCTGGTTTAGCACACCGTCTTGCATCTGCATGTCCCAATCCACATCAGCAACGGGAATATATAAACACTCGTTGTGGTAATGCTAACAACAGAACAACGCTAGGCCGAACTAAAGCTAAAGCTAGCCAGAGCTGCTGCTAACGCCGGCTCACGTTTCAAGACATACTGAGAATATTCAGACTATGAATGATTTCTAGATAGACCCCCACAGCCCCAGCCTTCGGTTCCAGGGATCATGCTTCTATGAGCAGTTTGACACTGCCCCTTATTGTGACATCACAGTAGGGAAAATTAGCAAAGGGATCCATCCCTCCTAAAGCTGGAGAAGAAGTAGCTTTTCTCAGAGTACCTTAGACAAGTTCAAGCACCTCACCACGTAGCAGCCAATCAGGAAACGGGTTTAATGGGTGGGTGTGGCTAGCAACAGCTGTTTAAGGCTAACCAATTCACATGGACACACTGTAAAAAACGGTTTTATAAATTCCTAAACATTTTATTTTTTAATCAGTTCCTATCTCATCTGTTTAAAGTTAAAAATCAAGTAAAAAAAAAAAGAAGCTCTCACAACAACAACATGCATCTACTCGCTACCTGTGAAAAGCAAAAGACGCCTGCCTTTATTTTTACCTCACTGAACCTCACAGACCAGACGTCTCCAACTCCAGGCCTCCCAGCAGGAAACGTAAAACATGCAGGATGGTAGCCCTGGAGGACAGGAGTTGTCCCGGTCATAGATGCTGGGGAAAAACTCGACCTCCCAAAATGCATTGCACTGTCAGGTGTGAAGACTTGAAGCCAGAGCAGTTAAATTGTGATGGGCTCAAGCAGGAAATATGTCTGTGCCTATGAAGGACTGGCTTCTGGAATCCACAGTGACGTTCATAAACAATCTACAGGAGGGCTCATTGGACCGGTCAGTACATCAGAGTGTTTTATGATGCTCTCCCTGAATTAAAACTGGATAAATCCTGCCCAGTCTGTGCTACTGTCTTCAGAAGCTACGCAGCTTTGGTGCGTAATGCGACAGACTCAGCAAAGTCAAGCCACAAATGGAGCTAATTTCCATTCAAACAACAAGAATAAATCCTCATTATGTATGAAGTAACGATTGCTCGTGCGCTGCCGCAGTCTCGTAACTCGATTGTGCTAATCAGATTTTTGAAACAGATGTAGAATTAACTGTTGCTGTATGACAGGACCCCATGGACCTGTCCCCTTGATGAAAAGCTAACCAGCTCGTGGACAGCTGGAGCTGCAGCATCTCTTCCTTTCTGTGTGGATCTGATTCTGCTGCGGTCACCCTCACCTGTGGAAATCTCAAACCAAAACACAAAGCAGTTAGCAGTTGTTTAATACATTTCAGTTTTTTTTACTCTTTTAAATGAACAAATTTTACGTAAAATAAATAAAACCCACAGCCTAGATTTAGAGATATTTTTGTTCTGCACAACTGGCAAACTCAAAATTAAAGTAACTATATTTTACATGGATAATGATAGGAGATGTGATGTTAGTGAGCTATGATGATGTAGTTTTATTATGGGGGGGGGGGGGGCACATGCATACTTCGGTATTGCTTTATATTGGAGAAGTGAAGAGTTAGACTATATTGGTATGATCGGATTTAATCCCTGATTTAGGGAAAAATCTGGAAGTTTCTTGTGTGAATCTTATGCGATTGTCTTATTGACGCATGAGCAACACAAATCTAGCATCCTGTGCGCTTGAGCTGCATACCCACACTGTTGTCTTCTCCTCAGGCTTAAAGAAGACACAATCCTACGAAACGTCTTAAAGAAGAAGTTAGCTTGGAAAACAGGAGTTTAGTAAATGGTAAATGGTAAATGGCCTGTATTTGATATAGCGCCTTCTAGAGTCCTGGAACCCCCCAAGGTGCTTTACAACACAATCAGTCATTCACCCATTCACACACACATTCACACACTGGTGGGGATGAGCTACAGTGTAGCCACAGCTGCCCTGGGGCGCACTGACAGAGGCGAGGCTGCCGAGCACTGGCGCCACCGGTCCCTCCGACCACCACCAGCAGGCAACGTGGGTTAAGTGTCTTGCCCAAGGACACAACGACAGCGACAGACTGAGCGGGTCTCGAACCTGCGACCTTCCGATTGCGAGGCGAGCACTTAACTCCTGTGCCACCGTCGCCCCACATTAGTCATTGAAACAACTTGTTCTCCTTTCTCCTCAAAGGTGTTCAACATCTTTTCTTCTTCAATCTTCATGATTTTTGGTCTCCTGAGGCCCTTCAGTCTTTTTTTTCTCCATCCGTTTCATCAACTTCGGTACCCTGAGGTTCTCTTCGTCAATCACAGCAACACTCTCTCAATCTGCTTCTATCAAATCCATCAGCTTTAGCTTTTCATGTCAGCCGCTGCCTTTAGGGTGACCGAAAAAAGCAGCAAGACAGAAAAACGAAAAGCCATTCATCTGTCAATCTCCGTCCACTTCCTGAATCTCTGACTTGACCCCGAGAAAGAGAAAAGCTTTTGGCGACCGAGCACGCTGGTGAGCCAAATATCAGAATGTGGAGGAATGTCAGTCAAGCCTTGGCCGTGGTTTCCAGGGCCTTACAGAGGAAATGGGACAAACCGGGCTGAATTAGGTTGTATTCTGTTTACTTTCTGGCTTCACATAGTAATCTCAAACTAGCTCTAATTTACCAGAGGAGCGTGAGTTTGGTCCGCATAGCCGGTAGTAAGCCGGACCTCTTCCCGGTGAGGGTTTGACTCCACCAGGGCTGCCCTTTGTCAACGGTTCTGTTACTTAACTTTATGGACAGAATTTCTAGACGCAGCCGTGGTGTGGAGTGTGTCAAGTTTGGTGGCAGGAGAATCTCGTCTCTGCTTTTTGCGGACGATGTGGTCCTCCTAGCTTCATCCAGCTCTGACATTCAGCTCTTGCTGGGTAGGTTCGTGGCCGAGTGTGAAGCGGCTGGGATGAGGATCAGCACCTCCAAATCTGAGACCATGGTTCTCGACCGGAAAAGGGTGGCTTGCCACCTCCGGGTCGGGGGAGAGGTCCTACCTCAAGTGGAGGAGTTTAAGTATCTCGGGGTCTTGTTCACGAGTGAGGGTAGGAGGGATCGGGAGATCGACAGGCGGATTGGTTCGGCGTCTGCAGTGATGCGGACGCTGAACCGATATGTCGAGTTGAAGAGGAAGCTGAGCCAGAAAGCCAGGCTCTCGATTTACCGGTCGATCTACGTACCAATCCTCACCTATGGTCATGAGCTTTGGGTAAAGACCGAAAGAACGAGATCGCGGATACAAGCGGCCGAAATGAGTTTCCTCTGTAGGGTGGCCGGGCTCAGCCTTAGAGATAGGGTGAGGAGCTCGGAAATTCGGGAGGGACTCAGAGTAGAACCGCTGCTCCTCCGGATCGAAAGGAATCAGTTGAGGTGGTTTGGGCATCTGGTCAGGATGCCTCTTGGACACCTCCCTGGGGAGGTGTTCCGGGCATGTCCTGTCGGCAGGAGCCCCCCGGGTCAACCCAGGACACGTTGGAGAGGTTACATCTCCAATCTGGTCCGGGAACGCCTTGGGGTCCTGCCGGAGGAGCTGGTGGAGGTGGCCGGGGAGAGGACGGTCTGGAGCTCCCTAGCTGGGATGCTGCCCCCGCGACCCGGATGATGACGAGATCGACCTGCTCTATATCAGCGTGGAACAAATGGTTTGATGAGAAGACATGAATGAATCTGTTGATCACCAGACAGGCAATCATGGTAGTAAAATATCTCCCAACCCAGTGGAGAGGGTTTCACTCATTTATTCAATGCATTTGCAGAGGTCTCTAGTAGGAATGAATGCCTTGTAAGTCGTTCTTGGGGGGAACAAATATAGTGATGCACCATTCTCTGACCTACAAGTTGCCCACATCACAGCTGAGCTTCAGGTTGTGGAGTCTTGTTTCCTGATATTTGGACCTCTTTACCCAAGTTTCACCGTCCATTTTCTATCAGAAGCCAATGAAGGAGATAGGTGATCATCAAATGAACATTTGTAAGGTCACTTAGGTCGGTTTCAGCTCAAAGATGTATGAAGATGAACACCCCAGCACACAGAAAGCAAAATAAGCGACTTGTTGAACACAATCAATTTAATTTCAATTAAATTACCACAAAATCAAGTAAAATACAAAAACTAGCTAAATGTGTATTATCTAGCTACAGAATCCTTGAATCTTCAACTTTTCCAGACACAAAGTGCAGAAGCTGGAGTCACCCCTACCTAAAGTCTTACCTGTGCAGCTTGTGAGTCACTTTCTATCACTTCCTTTGACAGAATACAGAAGATTTCACCTGCTGAGACAAGTGTGTGATTGAAACAGTCCCACTCGGCATCTGGGAAGGAACTTCCTGTGTGAGGAGTGTCACCTGGTAAGATAGCTGCAATGATGCAGGAATAGAAATGTGATGAAGTTTAAGCCTTTATTTTTACTGAAATAACACCAAAAGATGGAGAATTAGGACGAGTGCAAAACTACTGGTGAAAGCGAGGATTCGTTTAACAAAGATTCTTACTTATGTGTATAAATTACCACTTTAAATGCTCTAAAATCAACTTGTAATGAATTTGATTTTAGTAGAATAGAACACACCTCTAGTTGTTTTATTTTTTATGTCTTGCTTTGACAAAACACAAGGATGCTTTTGAAAAATGTCCTGTCCTATCCAGGCAGGGTGAAGGGATTTAAATCCAGTCTTAATGTATTTTCACATTCTGAGGGATCCAAACATTCAGTAAAAGCATCTTTGTGAAGTTTTAAGTTGGATGAAATTCAACCGCGTTAGTCATTCATGATGCCTTAATTGAGAAACATAAAATTACATAAACATCACATTAAGAATGATATAAAAAGCAACATTTATTCTCTTTAGTGGAAGCTTCAAACAACTGGTGCACGCATGAGTCGGCTTCAAATGCTGAGAAGGGAATATTAAAATGGAATGTCAGTTTATAAAATCCTAATTTCTCCACCAGGACATCCCTATGCAGCCATGCAAGCTGCACCCTGGAGGTCTTTGGATGAGCTTCGAGGCTCTGTAAAAGCTCTTTTCATTAGATGCATCATTGCCGCGCTGCAGAGAGTCCAAAAACTCGAGACAGCGGCGACAATGGGAGAACGGACACAGGAAAAGGTGTGGATTAGGAACGGGGAGAAACGGGAAGCATGAAGGGCAAAAACAGGCTGCTGTGGTGGATTCAGATTTAATTATTGCTAAACTAAGTTTACCCTTGCTCACATAATCACTCTCTCACACACACACACACACACACACACAAACAGACACTTTTGTTGTGCCATGAATTTTTTATCGGGGCCTTGTTTTCGGGAGGTGGTTATTTTGCTCAGAGGAGAAATTACAACGGATTCCCAAAACCATTTTCTCCCATCAATTATTCAGTTGTGACCAAGCCTCATTATGCGAAGAATGTTCTGTAGTGTGTGTGTGTGTGTGTGTGTGTGTGTGTGTGTGTGTGTGTGTGTGTGTGTGTGTGTGTGTGTGTGTGTGTGTGTGTGTATGTGTGTGTGTGTGTGTGCATACGTGTGCGTGTGCCCATGTGTGTGTGTGTGTGTGTGTGTGTGTGTGTGCATGTGTGTATGTGTGTGTGTGTGAGAGAGTGTGTGTGTGTGTGTTTCCTGTGTGCATGTGGCGACGGCGGCACAGGAGTAAAGTGCTCACTCCATAATCGGTTGCAGGTTCGAGCCCTGCTCAGTCTGTTGCTGTCATTGTGTCCTTGGGCAAGACACTTAACCTACCTTGGCTGCTGGTGGTGGTCGGAGGGACCGGTGGCGCCTGTGTGCAGCAGACTCGTCTCGTCAGTGTGCTCCAGGGCAGCTGTGGCTACAGTGTAGCGCATCACCACCAGGGTGTGAATGGGTGAACGACGGGTTGAGTTGTGAAGCATCTTGGGAGGTTCCAGAACTCTAGAAGGCGCTATATCAAGTACAGGCCATTTACCATCCACTCCATGCGGCTCCGTCCCAGGTGAGGCACGTGTGAGAGTTAATCCGTGTGATGGGTTTGTGTTCTTCTCTTCCTAAGCATAAGAGTCCAGCTCTATTCCGGGGAAAATGACTTTTCCCTCGTATTTATTTGAGTGTGTTTGTGGTTTCTGCAGAATGTTCTCCTGAGAGACGTGTCCTGTTTAATAGAGACGTATGGATTGATGGCAGCGCCGGGCTGAAAAATCCACCACTGCTTATTGGTCGTTACTCGGTCATCATCACATTGGCGGGTTGAAATATTAGCTCAGCATTCTTTTCAGAGCTGGATGGAAAACTGGAAGTTTCAACATGAGTGAAATTATCCCAAGTATCCCTTTTGGACAAATCCCAAAGTGTTACAAATATGCCAGTAGATTATCCGACTGATCGTTTGTGTGGAACGCCCTTTTTGTGTGGAACACCCCTGCTCATGAGCATCAGTCACTGCCTCTTGATTTGCCGGTGCTTCCATGGTTGAAATGTGGGACCAAAGGGGGTGGAGCTTCTCATTTTGGGCTCCTGAGCTGTGGAAAGAGCTCCCATTGGATATCAGATGCTGCAGGAGTTTAAAACCCGGCTGAAAACTCTTTTTTTGGCTTTCCTAGTTGCTTTCAGGTTTTTACTGATTGTACTCATTTTATTCTTACATGACTTTAATGGCTGTTTTAATTTAGTTTGTAATCTAATCTGGATTTGCTTCTAAGGGAATGATAATGTTTGATCTCCTGAGGGACATAAATGTTGGCTCATAGATCCACCCACGGTGGAATTTGTCCTTTTGGCGTTATTTATTATGTCTACAAACATCTTTAAGGAAAATAAAAATTTTATTTTTTAAATAAAAACAACTCATGCTTATAAAATCATTGCCTGATCAGACCAAAACACACCAGGTGTTGCTGAGGGCTTTTATTAAAATGATGCATATATTTTTGAGTTACTTATTGCTTCTAATATAATCTTTTAGTCATATTCTCAATACATGAGGAAAAATCAAACCATTAAAAAAAGGTGAGAGCCGTGCAGGTCTGCTGAAATGTTCTGAAGGTTTTTATGATTGAAGCAGTGGAATAACGCTGCGTCCGGCCGCCAGTCGAAGGAAAATAAACTCTAAAAGAAGAAAGAAGATTAAAAAAAAAGTTAACTCAAATAATGCATGAGGTCGAAATTCTTTCAGGACTTCTTGAATTTCTTTAAAAGTAATTTTTTTGGAGCTCAGATTCTAAACTTTCTTCACTCTTGAAAGTGGAGGAAAACGTTCGCAGCTCAGATGTGAAAAAAAAAAGATTCATAAAAATACACGAGGAGGTTGGAAGTCTGAAGAGAAGCACTGAGATGCTGTCGGTTTTGGTTGAGGCGGAAATAAAAATCCCTGGAGGTGTGCATGGAGAGGAGGGAGAACCAGAGGTTTTACACACCAGCTCTAACTCCTCTTTTTCTGCTTTTAATGAATCTTCGCTGCTTCAGTTGTAGTTTTACCTTGTTAACGTTGATGAACAACCTGTCTTTAGTTTCTGTTGTGAGTTTCTGCACCAGTGTGAAGATTAAAATGTAGGCTGAGCCTTTTCTGTAGGTTTTATCTGCTTCTTTAAGACAAAAATAAAGTTAAATGCAAAGTTAAAAACACTTCTGCAGAATATTAATGCTGAGTAACTCACCCTCTGTGTGTGTGTGTGTGTGTGTGTGTGTGTGTGTGTGTATGTATGTGTGTGTGTGTGTGTGTGTGTGTGTGTGTGTGTGTGTGTGTGTGTGTGTGTGTGTGTGTGTGTGTGTGTGTGCGTGTGTGTGTGCACATGCACTCGACTTAATTCTGCAATAGTAATCAGGCTGTGGTTGCCATGGCAACACTCCTGTGATCCAGCATCACTCTGAACCTTCCTGACAAACAAATCCATCTCTGTAAACAGTTTTATTAAACATTGTTAAACTAATGTTTTATGGCTGTTGATACAAAAGTGCTTTGGTTTAAAAAAGTTTGTTTTATTTTACAAAAAATTTAATAAATAAGAAGAAAATACAGTAAAAATTGTGGTAAGAAAACACTGGAAGCAAGACTTTGTTAAATACACATTATTATAATCAACTACTTATTTATTTGTTAAGCTTTAATGGAATCCATCTGCAACAAAACAACGATTCAACTATTTCATTAGAAATCGATCTCAGTACAGGATCACCCGCTCACAGACAATAAAGGGATAATGATATAAACATGTTTATAGAAGCGAGGCTTTCTTCACGAATGAGCCACCTCCGGGGGCCGGCCTCTGCTGCAGTGTGTGTGTGTGTGTGTGTGTGTGTGTGTGTGTGTGTGTGTGTGTGCGCGTGAGAGAGTTGCTGTTATCTGTTTCTAGCAAGAGAGGAGGTGAGGAGGTCTGTCATGGCTTGGATTTATCTGGGATCCCCTGGAGGAGCAGAAGGAGGTGGTTGGGATGTGTGGTGTTTCCTGCTGGATGGAGAGAAGATCTCCACGACTGAACTAAGTTGTGAATGATCACTTCAGACACAGAGCTCTGTTTTAATGACATATTTAACTCATTCAGGGTCCAGGTGATAAAAAGTGCCTCCTGTTTGCCTCAGCTTCCTGGGATGGAATAGCCAGCGAGCAGCAGCATCCCAACGACGGAGTGCTCCCTCAGTGACATCAGTCTGACGTGCTGGATGAAGAGCTCTCACTCTGAGTGGGCTGGATGAGCTGCTGCTGTAATAAGAAGATATCTTGTACTCCCATTCAAATCATCTTAATATACAAAAAGGATGATGTCATTTTATGGCTCCAAGAGCTCTGAAGCATTCGTCGTCCATCACCTCATCTGCTCCGGTCCTCCAACAGGAACCAGCTGAAGAGCGTCAGCATCGTAACACCTAATTCATCGGCCAGCATATTTTACCCCACGCTATTTACACCTGAAACCTGAGTTGCCCTCCTGCTTAAGTGAGGGGACCACCCTGAAAAGAAACCAGAGCAGGTCTGATAAACATCAGGGTGGCAAGGTCAGGAGCTCAGGGTGGACATGAAATGCCGACCTTCACCCAAGATGGAGAACGACGTGCGTGAGCTGATTCTGAAATATCCCTCTGTCTCCACGGCATCTGGGAGGATTTCCTCTGACAGCAGCTAACTGCTCCGGGCTTTCCAATCTGCAGAACTCCCAGGTACATCTGGAGCAACGTGGAGGGGATTCTTCTCTCATTTGGTCCATAAAGATCTGGAGAAAATAGGGGTAGTTGTGATTCTGCTGCAGGAAGAAATGCAAACAAAGTCTTGACTTTCTCTTCATGAGGATTGGTACAAATTTACATTTTTATAGATGTAAACCTTTTCAGGCTTTGTGTTTTCAGATAAAGAAAAAACATGATGACTGGTTAAGCCAGAGGAGAAAAAGGGAGAACGATGGAATCAATAATGCGAGAAACAGCAAACAGCATTGATAACGGTCAGTAATTTCACTTTGAGGACTCATTTGAACATTGATATATGTTGAGGTTAAAATCCAGAACGAAAGAAAGGAACAGCGAGTGTTTCTGGTTCTCCAGTGCTGAACTGGTCTGTGTACTGTCACACTCAATAACAGCACTCATCCAGCCTGTGGCTCTTTGATTGGTTGATTAGTGTGGTGCAGGACGAATCAATCTGATTGTGGGGAGTCGGCTGGAGCTGCAAAAATACAGCAAAACTGAATAAACATTAAAGTGGTTTAATCAATGTGATGCTGGTGTTTTTAATTCAAGTCTCTGTGTAAAACCGACTGTTTATTCTAGCATTGATCAAGAATCAGTTCAATTTAAAATCTGCATCCATTTGCTGGATTGACTGATCTGTAGATTTTACTAAGTGCTGTTATATTCCTGGAAGACCGGATCTTAATAGTTTTTCTGCTGTTTAAAATCTGAATAACATCACCTTCCTTCAGTAGTTTAGTGCAGAAAATAGAAGAGAAGGAGAAACCAGAATGAAGAGAAATTCCACGAGGTCACTGGCATTAGCGCAGTGTTTCATTAAGGTCACCATAGTAACAACAGTTGCTCGTTAGGGTCACCATAGTAACAACAGTTGCTCGTTAGGGTCACCATAGTAACAACAGTTGCTCGTTAGGGTCACCATAGTAACAACAGTTGCTCGTTAGGGTCACCATAGTAACAACAGTTGCTCATTAGGGTCACCATAGTAACAACAGTTGCTCGTTAGGTTCACCATAGTAACAACAGTTGCTTGTTAGGGTCACCATAGTAACAACAGTTGCTCATTAGGGTCACCATAGTAACAACAGTTGCTCATTAGGGTCACCATAGTAACAACAGTTGCTTGTTAGGGTCACCATGGTAATAACAGTTGCTCATTGGGGTCACCATGGTAACTGATGGTGGAGGTATTAAGGTCTTCATGGTAACCAACAGTGGCTCTTTCAGGTCACCATGGTAACAACAGTGGCTCGTTAAGGTCACCATAGTAACAACAGTGGCTCGTTAGTATCACCATGGTAACAACAGTGGCTCGTTAAGGTCACCATAGTAACAACAGTGGCTTGTTAGGGTCACCATTGTAACAACAGTTGCTCATTAGGGTCACCATAGTAACAACAGTTGCTCATTAGGGTCACCATAGTAACATCAGTTGCTTGTTAGGGTCACCATGGTAATAACAGTTGCTCATTGGGGTCACCATGGTAACTGATGGTGGAGGTATTAAGGTCTTCATGGTAACCAACAGTGGCTCTTTCAGGTCACCATGGTAACAACAGTGGCTCGTTAAGGTCACCATAGTAACAACAGTGGCTCGTTAGTATCACCATGGTAACAACAGTGGCTCGTTAAGGTCACCATAGTAACAACAGTGGCTCGTTAGGGTCACCATTGTAACAACAGTTGCTCATTTGGGTCACCATGGTAACTGATGGTGGAGGTATTAAGGTCTTCATGTTAACCAACAGTGGCTCTTTCAGGTCACCATGGTAACTATTCACCTCCCTTTCCTTCTTTATGCACTCAAGCAGACAGAAATACAGAATAAATGAAACTTTTACCATAAAAAAACTCTAAAATAAACAGAAAAACTCCAACATCTCAAGAGGCAAAAGGGTTTATGTGACCAATGTACAGGTGCTGGTCATAAAAGTAGGACATCATGACAAAGTTGATTTATTTCAGTCATTCCATTCATAAAGTGAAACTTGTGTATTAGATTCATTCATTACACACAGACTGATATATTTCTGATGTTTCTTTCAGTTTTGATGAACATTACTGAAAACTGAAAAGTATGAACATGAAAACATATGAGCATGAACAGCACCCACTGTTTAGTCGGGACTCCTTTGGCCTGGGTTATTGCTCAGGCATTAGGAAGGCCCATTATGTTTTGATAGTGACCTTCTGCTCTTCTGAATTGTTGGCTCTGGAGTACTTCATCTTCCTCTTCACGATAACCCACAGATTTTCCAACCCGCAACAGTGCTTAAGCCTGCACCACCATGCGGCCACTGCTTGTATGACTAGTTTCATTGTTACGAATCTGACATGTGACAACTTAAAGCCCTCTCCACGTCCAGTTTTAAGAGAAATCATGATTGTGCTGATAAAACTGTTGCTGAAGTAGCACAAATCAGGCCGACTATCTTATCTAAACGGAGCTGCCAGATTCTGCAACCTGCAATTATTTTTCCTTTAAGAAGAGAAAGAGAGGAACCCCGGCTACGATGCTGTCGTTTCACCGCCGCTCCCGCTTCCAGGATTCACATCACATCTAGAGTCCGTGGGCTGATTTGATGCTTAAAAGTTGCGGCTCTGAACTATTTATTCATTGGAGCTCATTTGAGACTCTGGAGAAACCAAGGGTGAAGTTTCGCTCGCAGCTTCTTCAAATAAGCTCTTTCACACTTAAAGTAAAGCTGAATAATATATTATGTCACTTCAGTCCAAAGTGTTGCATCAGAGAAGAAGAACGTCACGTTGCTTTTGTGTAAACCCAGGCTGACTGGAGTGAGTGAGTTTTCTGTCTGGGGATCAGACTCAGCCTCCACTCATGCTGCATCTCTGCCAGATTCACAGCCACGACCAGAACAATGCGATGCAGCTCCACCTTCACACTTTTAGGTTTTCTCAGACATTCAGTTCATCACATTCATAGAAACTTGATTTTTGGAGGTTTGAATCTGAAACCTGATTCCTGCTGCACATCCGTCTGTATTGACTGTTTCCCCGTGCCACCTTCTATCTCTGCTGCAGGCTGCCATGTTCGGTCCGTTTTAAGATTCCCATCATGCGCCTGGGAGGTGTCAGGAAATGGCGAGTCAATAAACGAACAGACAGATTGTTAATTTCCCTCTTCTGGGCTCAGAATGCTCGACGCTGAAGTCTAATCTTGTTTGGACTCGGACCAAAATGCTGTCACTTCTATTAGGTTTGTGAGCACATCAATCCGTCTCCACCTTGTCTTCCCATCCTGAACTTCAGCCATTCCGCTCTGTGTTCCTAATGCAGCACCTCACGGACTCCTACTCCCTACTGGGCTAAGGCAGCTAAAAATAAAGCTCGACATGTTGCACATTAATAATGTATTGAATATGAATTAGGCAGGAGGAATGAGTCAAGCTGTGTTGGAGGATTCTTCAGTGAACCTGAGGAAACAGCTGATTGGAAGCTAGACCTGATTAACCATTTGCACCTGTTGCAAAAGCTGTTTGAGTCAAAAATGCATGTTGGGGTTTGCTGAGGAGGCTTCAGTGGAGCTGATCAGGAGGTCGGGGCGCGTCGGTGACCCTGGAGAGGAGAGGACGACACGATTCAGGAGTAAAATCTGCCTCCAAAGCTAACGTAACAGATCAGAGTCTGCAGAGCGATGTTCGAACAGAACGATGAAAAACATGAAAACGTTGATGCTAACCATTCATGACCTCGCCAACAGAAGGTGTTATGATGAGGAATTTCCTGTTTCTGTGTGGTGACACCTAGTGTTTGGGAGGAGAGCTGCAGTGACGAAAAAAACAAAAAACAATACGTAAACATTTATAATCAGACCTGAACTCTTTGTTTTTTATTTCACTAAACGTGTTGCAGCGCCAAAGAGCCAGATGTTTGTTTCCACCTAAACAAGCTCGGACTTTGAAGCAGGTTATGCTAAAGTGTTCAGTAGCTATAAACAGCTTGAATCTATGTTTATAAATGCCTGAAGAAGCAGGCAGCCGTCGGCGAAACTGTAGCTACAAAACAGGTAAACAAAACTTTTTCTGTGTTTAAAAAGAACGAAAGCATGGAATTAGAACCACGACACAGCAAGAACACACCTAAGAAGAACCAGTTCTGTTCTTGTGTTGGAAACATTCTTAATCATCAACACGTTTGGGGCTTCAGCTAACTTAGCTAACCTTTCAAATGTAAAAGAAAACCTTTATTTTGAAGGATGTAGCCTCATGTTCCCTGGTGGAGTTTATGAAGCTCCTCTCTGGTCTTGTTGAGATGACTTTTACACACAAAGCAACACAAACCCATTCATTTAATGGGCTTTTCTTCATGGTTTCAGTGAATGGCAATAATAATCCTAAATTTAACGGATTAAATAAACAAGTTTGATGTTTCTGTACTTTTCAGCCGGTAAAACAGCTAATTGATTGACAGGAAACACTTCATTATGATGGAGTAGGACTCAAAATGAAAAGCCCTTCCTGGTGATTGCTTCACAGCATTTATGGTGAATTAAAAACCTCCCGACGATGCCTTCGAGATCGGTGCTGTTTCTCAGTCCGGTGAGTTGCGACAGTGATGGATATCCAGGTGTCACGCAGCAAATTGCCCGTTTTCCGACCCACTCCCACACACACACACACACACACACACACACACACACACGTGCTCTGATGCTTTTATGACCCGTCACACACGGAGTAATTACCCACCCACCTGTTTACCCACACAAACATCTCAATCAACTCCCTACTGTATGGATCCTGAACAGAAAGACTAACAGAGTCATCAGGTAGTGGGAAAGTTCAAACATGGGATGTTTTAAACACACAAAAGGATTTTTTTTATTTGTTTATCCAAACATTCCTTGTTTCACAAAGGGATTCCAGTCCTGTTAGTTATGTTAAACCTCTCACGCTTTGGAATGGTGGTCCAATTATCTGTCTTCCGAGACCCTGACTTCCGACCTCTTCCCTGTTGGATTAGTCAAACTGTCAGTCAGTGCGGGCACTAATCCAGACAAGCGTCAGAGGAGAACAGAGGTTGATTACGGTCCGATTGCTTCATGTCATCGAGTCATTTTGAACTTTATTCCAGATAAATGATTCGGCACATGTGTTGTTCCTGCTTTTTCCTCATTGTGTTGACATGCTAGTGAATGGTAAATGGCCTCTTTTTAATATAGCACCATCTAGAGTCCTAGAACCCCCCAAGGCGCTTTAAAACACAGTCACACCAACAGAGGTGATGATGCCATACACACACGCCACCAGTCCATCCACCAGCAGGCAAGGAGAGTGAAGTGTCTTGGTCAACAACAGCGAGTACCTGAGTGGGGATTGACCCTGCAACCTTCTTATTACAGCGCGGGCGCTTAACCCCTCTGCCACCATCGCTCAGTGCAACCGTACTGCTGCTGATTAATAATCACATGTTTGCATGATGACGGTTTATCCGAGAACTCCCTCACAGCTCAGCGGCAAGACTGCACTGATGCTGCTTTTGCAGAAATTTATTAAATAAGTTATTTCATGCTGCATACATGTTACCATTTAACAAACAAATGATAAGAAATTGCCATTTTAAACATTTCTTTTATTTCACTACGACTCTTGTCCTTCAATCGATTTTTTGTTTACAATTTTTGACCCTCTGGCTGATGATGGATGACCAGATAACCAATTTTCAAAAAATACAACCTTTTTGGTTTTATTTATGTTGCTTGTAATTTGTCTTAATGCTCGTTTAACTACAAGGAAAGTTTTAAAAACTGTCTTCAGAAAGAGTGTGCAGTTAAAGATTCTCAACAGATCCACTTCTTTCGGAGTTCTGGAGTTTGAGTGGGAGCGGTATTTGGGCTAAAGCCAGCAGAGTCCACCGTGGTTCAGCCAGGAGTCACTTATCACACCTTCAGTCTGCAGAGAAAAAAAGCATTTTAGGTTCGGGCTGTTGCCTTTCTTACCTCAAAGGAGCACATGACAGGATGATGAAGGGGCTTATCTTGTCCTGGTTGAACGACGTCAGTGCAGGTCACACGGGACTCAGCTGGTAAAAAGTCCTGAACTCCAGAGACTTGAAGTCCAGTCGGAAAGCTTCATCTGGTTGTAAAGATAAAGAAGACCACCAGCAGGAAGAAAGATTTGGGTTTTAGTCTAATAATTTAAAAAATAAAACGTTTTTTCAAATCAGGACAAAATTTACAAAAAAAAAATTATGTGGCAAATTAATGACTTGCTCCTCCATCTGATTTAGAAATCTTTAAAACTAACTGTGTGCTGCTAACTAAACTGCCTCTTCTCACTCGTGCAGTATCATATGTTTACAATCAGGCAGTCTGAAAAGTTTAAAGAGAAAAAAAACTACTGATGTAAAATGAATTTAATTAGTTTTCTTGTTTTTCAGAATCTCGGGAGAAGAAATAGGCCCAGGTGCACCATCACCAGAACGAAAACGGGGCAGGCATGTCAGGAAAAGTCTTCATTCTCATCTGCAACATTTGCAGGAACAGATAAATTACACACTTTTTTCCAAGAAGGTTATCTCTTTAGGCCTCCAAGGTACCTCCATGCTCTGCAGCCTTGATATTTATAAATTGCAGAAGTTTAATTGAAAGCTACTCTTCTAAGAGGATGACCGGCAGGTCCACTTGTTGGAGCAAACTTTAGTCCTTTAATGTTTTTTCAAAGATGGAATGAGCTAAACTGACTAAAGGAAATACAAAAAGGAAAATATTCCAAAGAAATCTGCAAAAGCTAAATGAATTGTCCATTATTGATGTGTTACATCATAATACATTAATAAATTAATTTTACTTCATAAATATTCTCCTCACTTCATGCACCAAGGGCGATTCAGTCCCTTTACCAGAGGAGCGTGAGTTTGGTCCGCATAGCCGGTAGTAAGTCGGACCTGTTCCCGGTGAGGGTTGGACTCCGCCAGGGCTGCCCTTTGTCACTGGTTCTGTTCATTATCTTTATGGACAGAATTTCTAGGTGCAGCCGTGGTGTGGAGTGTGTCGGGTTTGGCGGCAGGAGAATATCGTCTCTGCATTTTGCGGATGATGTGGTCCTCCTAGCTTCATCCAGCTCTGACCTTCAGCTCTTGCTGGGTAGGTTCGCGGCCGAGTGTGAAGCGGCTGGGATGAGGATCAGCACCTCCAAATCTGAGACCATGGATCTCGACCAGGAAAGGGTGGCTTGCCAACTCCGGGTCGGGAGAGAGGTCCTACCTCAAGTGGAGGAGTTTAAGTATCTCGGGGTCTTGTTCACGAGTGAGGGTAGGAGGGATCGGGAGATCGACAGGCGGATTGGTTCGGCGTCTGCAGTGATGCGGACACTGAGCCGATCTGTCGTGGTGAAGAGGGAGCTGAGCCAGAAAGCCAGGCTCTCGATTTACCGGTCCATCTACGTCCCAATCCTCACCTATGGTCAGGAGCTTTGGGTAATGACTGAAAGAACGAGATCGCGGATACAAGCGGCCAAAATGAGTTTCCTCCGTAGGGTGGCCGGGCTCAGCCTTAGAGATAGGGTGAGGAGCTTGGACATTCGGGAGGGACTCGGAGTAGAACCGCTGCTCCTCCGGATCGAAAGGAGCCAGTTGAGGTGGTTTGGGCATCTGGCCAGGATGCCTCCTGGACGCCTCCCCGGGGAGGTGTTTCAGGCATGTCCTGCCGGCAGGAGGCCCCCGGGTCGACCCAGGACACGTTGGAGAGGTTACATCTCCAATCTGGTCCGGGAACGCCTTGGGGTCCTGCCGGAGGAGCTGGTGGAGGTGGCCGGGGAGAGGACGGTCTGGAGCTCCCTAGTTGGGATGCTGCGACCCGGACCCGGACCCGGATAAGCGGAGGAAGACGACGATGACGACTTTATGCACCAAGTCTTTAAAATCTTGGCCTGGAAATGAATGTGAGTCCATTAAGAGGAATAGAATAGGGTCCCTCACCTTTTTGACACATTAAATGAACGGTTTTCTTGAGTCTCCTTTTCGGTAAAAAGCCAGTAAAGGTTTGTGCCGCAAGAAAAAGAAAAAAAGAACTTTCACATGACTGTTGATCAACACGATCCAGACCGTGTCATTCCACAACGGTGGATACCGTCTCAACCCCCAGAAACAACCCAGTCGTGGGGCGAAAACCTTTGGTTGCCTTTCAAACCGTCTCTGCACACAACTGGACAGGGCTCAGACCAAACACAGCTATGTGACACATTTATGGTGATGGGAATCAGTCAAGAGGACGGTCTGCCATACAAGTCGAATAATAATAATAATAATAATAATAATAATAATAATAATAATAATAATAATAATAATAAGAAGAAGAAGAAGAAGAAGAAGAAGAAGAAGAAGAAGAAGACAAGAACAACAAGAAGAAGAACTTCTTTCTGCTCATGTCTCAAAGTCTAAAGTTGATGCCAAAGCTATTTCAAATGAGTGCTGTTCCTGGGCCAACACCTTCATTGTAACTATTCTCTGTTGCAGCTCCTGTGTTAGTGTGCCCAACATCTCTCTACAAACATAGAGATGTGATTGACCTGGCTTACACTTAGCTAAGCCAATGGTAGCCCTAGCCTTAGACTTCTAGGCTATAAACGACCTACTGAGTTACGAGACCAGGGACATCTAAAAACTCTTGAGGGCCAAAGTCATCAGAGAGAAACTTCTACCCTTGAATGAATGAAAATGAATGAAACGCTTTATTTGTCCCAGGGAAGGGAAATTAGAGTTTCAGTACACACAATTCAGAGATCAGACATACTGGGCAAGACACATGACAAGAATAGGTGACTGTGGTCATTCGCAACCGAGTCGCGCTACCTTACCTTGCAGCTCCTTCTGTGCTTTCACACTATTTCAGCTATGGCAGTATTCTGGCAGAAGTGTTTGTCAAATAGAGAAACACCAACATAATTTTTTTTCAATCTTACATTTGGCCACGCAGCAGCATTCAGAAAAAGAATTAGCTGTGGTCACAGTATCCAACACAAGCATATCTGATGTTTCCACAGACACACAGACCTGGTTTTCCACCTGAAAGCTCAGAAACAGGAAGTAAAGACATCTCTCTCTGTGTGGGCATGCTTCATGTTCACATTCATCCACACTCCTGTCCTCATATTTTCCCATTTGTGTCATTTCTGTTTGTAAAAACTCTCCGTGCTGTGGATCATGGGATGGATGTGAACACACCTGCCAGCACCCCTAAGTGTGTTTGTCGTTTTCTCATTACCTTTCTGTTTGCCTCCATATGTTTGGAGTCGTGTGGATGAAGCGTTTGTCCGCGGTGCCTCCGACTGACATCACTGTTCAGGATTAAAGGATTAAATCAAAGAAAATCACAGGGATGTTCGTTATTATGTGGATTCTGAAATGATGCATGCATTTTACACAAATAGATGAAAATAACTTTTTATATTGATTTCATCTTCTACAGATTAAAATAGTCAGATTGTGTTCAAAAGTTTTTTGCTCAGATTCAGTTTTTATGTTGACATCAAACAGAATTAAGCACATGATATATTTTTTAGGATCTGGTCCTTGGACCGGCACCACAAAGTACCGACTGGCCAAAATATACAGTCAGGGAATCAATATCTGTTGCACATCACTCTTTTTTCCTTCCCTTCCATCTCCGGCCTTGACTGGCATCAGCATGGCAACGCTGCCCTTCCTCTAAATTACGACTCAGTAACCAATCAGACGAAAGCAGTGACCCTGGAGAAGCAGCAATAACAAATCAGCTACAAACAGGAGGTGTGTCTGGGTCAGACTCACATCGCCCAGTCTAGACCAACAGGAGCTTTCAATTTGAACGTGTCTAAATTGTTTTCTTTGAACTTCTGATGATTCCCAAACTTCTTCCTCTTTACAGTCTTAGATTTGAGACATTTTAAAACATATTTCTTTCTGTTGCAGTGGCTGCCTCTCTGACCTGGAAGCTGGTGACTTTTTTGGGCTTCAGCTTCTTTAGATCAGCACCACGGACAGCGATGTGTCAATTAGATTTATAAAAGCAGGTTTTAACTCCTGCTTCTGGCAAAAAAACTAAACATTTGGGTGTTTATGTTAATGATTGTTATTATCAGTCACCTTTAAAGTGTTTCTTCTGTGGAAATAAACATTTCATGACTTGTCTCCAGTAATAAAACCAGCAACATTTATGTGAAAAATGTAACATGTTAAACATTATGAGCCTTTTTACCTCACATACAACAGTCATTAAACCTCATTGTATGATTCTATAAAACTGAGATTATATCCTTGTTGTATCATTGATGTTTACCTTGACCTTATAAAAGTGTTTAGTTTAGCCATTAAATATCACTGTGTGTTAGTCTATGGAGGGTGATGGGTGCCAAATAACGATAAATAAAAACCTCAATAAATAATTATTTTAAAGTGTCATGAATTAAACTAAATTGGAACATTTTGCATTAAATAAATAAATATTTTCATAATTAATCAATTAAACATGTTAATTTGTTAAACATATAACTACAGAAATAAATGGTTGACCAGTTGGTTTGAAACAATGTCATCAAATGTTAAAAGAATAAATTATTATTTCAAATCAATCATTGGTTTGATTTTAAATTATTATTTGGTATTTATTCACTGATTTCATGTCTCCTGGTGCTAAAGTCCATCATGAATAAATGTTAACATCCACTTGGACCTGTCAACATGCCCTAACATCTGATCTGTCATAACTCGATTGACCCTAGCCCCACCCCCTGACTTTGATGGATAAGTAACAGATTAAATGAATTCAGTCATCTATGTTATAGTGATCTATTCTAACTCATAACAAGGTCAGACTAAATAATTTTGAATAACCAACATCACACATCTCATATCATCTAAACTTAAACTTTCAACTTTACTTGTGAAAAAGATGACAACCACTTTAATGAATGTGAGGCCAATAAAAATATTGTCGTTGTCGTCTTCCTCTGCTTATCCGGGTCCGGGTCGCGGGGGCAGCATCCCAACTAGGGAGCTCCAGACCGTCCTCTCCCCGGCCACCTCCACCAGCTCCTCCGGCAGGACCCCAAGGCGTTCCCGGACCAGATTGGAGATGTAACCTCTCCAACGTGTCCTGGGTCGACCCGGGGGCCTCCTGCCGGCAGGACATGCCAGAAACACCTCCCCAGGGAGGCGTCCAGGAGGCATCCTGACCAGATGCCCAAACCACCTCAACTGACTCCTTTCGATCCGGAGGAGCAGCGGTTCTACTCCGAGTCCCTCGCGAATGTCCGAGCTCCTCACCCTATCTCTAAGGCTGAGCCCGGCCACCCTACGGAGGAAACTCATTTTGGCCGCTTGTATCCGTGATCTCGTTCTTTTGGTCATTACCCAAAGCTCATGACCATAGGTGAGGATTGGGACGTAGATCGACCGGTAAATCGAGAGCCTGGCTTTCTGGCTCAGCTCCCTCTTCATCACGACCGATCGGCTCAGTGTCCGCATCACTGCAGACGCCGAACCAATCCTCCTGTCGATCTCCCGATCCCTCCTACCCTCACTCGTGAACAAGACCCCGAGATACTTAAACTCCACTTGAGGTAGGACCTCTCTCCCGACCCGGAGTTGGCAAGCCACCCTTTCCCAGTCAAGAACCGTGGTCTCATATTTGGAGGTGCTGATCCTCAAAAAATATCTCCTAACCTAAAACTCTGATAGGATAATTTGAGTGAGAGGAGAAGTAGCTGAAGAGTTGGATGTATAATATGTGTGTGTTGTGTGACAGGTGTGCCAATAAAAGAGTAAAAACCGATATGGATCATTTCCAATTCTACATTTTAGTAATATTCCTACTTTTAGGTAAAAACTTAACTGTCTGACTTTTTACTCACTTTGACTAAATAATGAATATCAAATTAACAAGAGGTTTTCTACTAGTCACCCTTTTACACTAGTTGACCTGTATTATGGGGTAGAGTTTAGCACTGGTATAGTTTATGATTTAATATTTCATCTTTTTTTTTATCTGTGATTAAACAAGATCGTAATTTAGTCAATTCTGATTTGATTTCAGTCCGCTGCTTCAGAGACTTTCACGTGTTTTCTCTCTGCAGATGAAGCCAAGAGTTACCACTAGGAGCTTAAAACGTTCAGGAGCCCAAAGACGTCCCTCACCAGGAGCACAGACACGAATACTAAAGCTCACAGGGGCTCTAAAGTGGATTTACAATATGAAAACATCTTCATGACAAACTGTGCCGCTCGTACAAGTAAAGAACACTGGGAAAAGTGTCTTTGGTGCAATCCTTTCAAAATGCCGTCATCATCGACGCTGAGGCGACGCGTGTAAAAAGCTGATTAAAGAACAAAAGGAGCACAGAGCTAAAGAAGGGAGAACACTGCAGTGGACGTTTCTACTCACCCTAACTGCTTCATTCATCACGGACTAACTCTACGTCTGCGGTGGCTCCTCTCTTTAGGATCCTGGAACACTGGGGGCTTTATCCATCCATTTCCTTTACCTGCTTGTTTCTGTTAGAGAGCCTGTGGGGAACTGGTGCCAATCTCCAGCAATAACTGGACAAGTCACCAATCCATCACAGGGTCACAAAGCCGTCTGTTAACCTAACCAGCATGTTGGTTGTGTCTGTGGGTGGAAACCAAAGCACAAGGAGGAAACACAAACTGCACAGAGAAAGAACGTTTAAAGTTCACACAGGAACACCACAGCTGGGCGGTCAGACCTGCAACCCTCTCGCTGCAAGGCAACAACTGTTCCACCATGCAGAAGGCAGAGAGAAGTCCATCATCATCATCATCATCATCATCATCATCATCATCATCGTTCATCCTGAACAGGGTCACCAGCTGAGAACCAGCAGACTTCCTGGACAGCAAAACTACACATCCCAGAAGGCACTGGAACATAAAGCTCTTGTTAGCTTCCAGCTGCCAAACCTGAAAGCTGCAGCAGCAAACATTTCTTCCCGTCCCGATCCGTCATAAGATAAGATAAGATAAGATAAGATAAGATGACCTTTATTAGTCCCACAAGTGGGAAATTTGTTTCGTTTACAGCCAAGCAAAGTAAAAGTAAAAGTTATGCTGAAGAGGGAGAAAAACATTAAAATACAATACAATAAAACCGACCGCAATGAGATAAAATAAATTCAATACAATAGACAGTTTATACCTTAAGAATGGGTTAAAAAGTAATAAATAATAACCATACTAGATACAGCTAGAAATACAGAGTACACTTCAACCGACAGATTTGTTGTAAAGTCTGACAGCAGTGGGGAGGAAAGACCTACGGAATCTCTCTGTCCCACACCTTGGGTGCCGCAGTCTCCCACTAAAAGAGCTGCTCATAGCTGTCAAAGTCACCTGCATGGGATGAGAGATATTATCCAACATGGATGACAGTTTAGCTGTCATTCTCCTGTCACTCACCACCTCCACAGGGTCCAGGGGGCATCCTAGAACAGAACTGGCCCTGCGGATCAGTCTGTTCAGCCTCTTCCTATCCCCCGCAGAGATGCTGCTGCCCCAGCAGACCACACCATAAAAGATGGCCGAGGCCACAACAGAGTCATAAAATGTCTCCAGGAGAGGGCCCACTACTCCAAATGACCTCAGTCTCCGTAGTAGGTACAGCCTACTCTGCCCTTTTCTATACAGGGCATCTGAATTATGAGTCCAGTCCAGTTTATTGTTCAGATGGACCCCAAGGTACCTGTAACTGTCCACAGTCTCAATGTCCATGCCCTGTATGCTCAGTGGTTGAAGCGAGGAATGCGTATGCCTACGAAAGTCTATCACCAGCTCCTTAGTTTTGCTGGCATTAATCTGTATATATCTCATATATTGAGGCTTGGTCACACGCGTCATATTTTGATGCTTTGGGTGTGAGAATTTGTTGAGATAGCATGTCTTATTAGCATAATGCTAAATGGGCATGTTTGGAGTATCAGAAGGAACATCCTGACAAGGACCAACCCAGAATGTAGTAGCACGTTATGGTGAGTGTAAAACCCGTGACTGAAGAGATTAGTCAGTGGAACGTTTTCACGTGATGAAACGGATGAAACGAGGCTGGGCGGACCCCTCCCGCATCCCTTCGTCCCTCCGTCAGGTTCTGATTCGTGCATCTGCACTCAGTTCGTTCATAGATTATTAGCTTCACGTTGGTGTGCGAACAAGCCAGACGTCCTCGGCTGCAGGAAGGATTTTGTTCTGCCACTTAAAACATTTTCACTTCAAGGCCGGAGATGCATGAATAATTGGGTGGAAAGTCAGGAACATGCAGGAAAAGCAGGACAGAAATGGAACGTTTAGTCTTCCAGGTTCAGGAGAACACCGAGTCGGTCGCTCTCTGTTCTGTCACAAGTGAGCAAACTCACAACAATCTCCGCAGCAGAACAAGTTCAGGAGTCGAAGAAGAAGTAAAGAGGAAGAGGAGCAGAGGAGTAAACCAGACATCAAAGATGTTCTTGTTTCTTCTGGGAGTCAGAGCTCAACTTTTAAAGCAAAAACTTCTCAACTGAGTTTTAAACAAACTCATTCCTGTCTAACAGTTTCTCCAGTGTCTGAAAGAAAAACTACAGAAGCTGTTGCCAACTGATTTTGTCTGAGTTGAGTTATATCTCGAGTATTCTGAAAGGATTTTTAACCACGATGGATAATGGTGGGACAATTACAGAAATGTATTTCCACGTGTTACGTTTAGAATTGAGCAGTTTTACAGTTTCTCCTCCAATTTAGAGCTGAAATCTGTCAAATTTGTCAAATCTAACCTTATTTCCTGCAACTTTTAGCCTTAATCACGACTTAGTGGAAGCCCTGCAAGTCGAGTGGATAGAAGGGTAACACTTTAGTTTAGGGAACACAAATTAACCATTAATTAGCTGCCAATTAATATGCATATTAGTGGACTACTAAGTCTGAACTAGTTATTATTAAGCACTTAATAACAGCTTATTACTAATGTCGTAATTCAAACATTAACAGGCCATATTAAAATAAGCCATTCATAATGGTTTGTTAACTGAAAGTAAATGGTTGGTTGCTGATTAATGCACACACTAAGTAGCTCCAACCAATATGTGGCTTTCAAAGAAGTAATTCAAGGAGAACATATTCTTTCCTTTAAGTGGTTAATTAATACAGAACTACTAGTAATTAGGTATGAACAAAATCTGACTTTAGAATGGAAAACACATTCTTGCTTACAAGTGGTTAATAGATTGTGGCTCTATTAACATGTGGAGTTTGGTGTTTATTTACATAATACCACAACAAAATAGTTTTGGTTATTAATGCAGAATAATTATTCCCCTTGAATTACTTCATTAAAAGCCACATCTTGATTTTGGCTAATTAGCATGTGCGCTAATCAGCATTTACTTTCAGTTAACAAACCATTATGAATGGCTTATTTTGATAAAACTCTTAATTTATGGCCTGTTAATGTGAGAATTACAGCATTGGTAATAAGCACCTAATAACAGCTTAATAATGATTAATTCTGACTTAAATGATAAATGACCCGCACTTGTATAGCGCCTCTCAGAGTAAGGACTCCAAAGCGCTTTACACTACAGTGCATCATTCATCCAGTCACAAACTCATTCACACACTGATGCTGATGAGCTACGATGTAGCCACAGCTGCCCTGGGGCGCACTGACAGAGGCGAGGCTGCCGAGCACAGGCGCCACCGGTCCCTCCGACCACCAGCAGCAGGCAAGGTGGGTTAAGTGTCTTGCCCAAGGACACAACAGCAGAATTCTATGTCCGGAGCCGGGATCGAACCTGCAACCTTCCGATAACTGGACAACCCGCTCAACCTGTTGAGCTACTGCTGCCTGTAGTCCACTAATATGCATATTAATTGGCAGCTAATTAATGGTTAATTTGTGTTCCCTAAACTAAAGTGTTACCGAAAGAATAATAATTTATTCAAAAATTAAATGAGTCTGTTTCTTTTTCTAAGTTTGGGAATTGTAACTTTCCGCGATCCCAACTCTCAGATATGATTAATAAGAATATAAAATGTGTTTTGTAAGGAAGTCATTTTCCATCCATGTCCAATTTTTTACAAAGACTTTGCCTTTTTTATTACAGAAATCCCTCAGAACTGCTGCAAAGACCTTGAGAATGAATGCCTCCATCCACTTATACAACTATTTATGTAAGGAGCGCCTTCCACAACCCAAGGACATTATATTTATTCTGGATATGATTTAGTTGTTGCGTCTCCTCTGTGACATGACATGCATCGTAAAATCCATGTAGACTCACCTTAAAGAGACAATAACTCTTACGTTTTGTATTTATTTAACAGCAAAACATTCAAAAATCTCTATTTTTAGGTGAAGGTGATGTGAACGCATGGCTGCTATCAAAATCCAACTTCCTTCATTACATGGTGACATTTTCTCTTAGTCAGCAGCCTCAAAGTGCAGAAAACAAGGTACGGCTCCATTTTTTTGGCCGAGAGGCTCATACCTCTGACCACACACACACACACAATATATATATATATATATATATATATATATATATATATATATATATATATATATATACTGTATATACTGTATATATTTATATGTATAATTTATTTTTTTTTATTTTAACCAACTAAACCCTAAATGTTCCCATTTGTTTTACATTTTGAGAAAAACAACACTGCAATAATTTACGATGCTCAAAGTTCCAACCACTCGAGACAGAGACCCTGAGGCTCTCTCTCTAAAACTGTGTGTTGCTAACGTTAGCCAGCAGGGAACTAACGTTTTCATGCTTTAGCTCGAGAACATCACCAGTTTTTAAATGTTTATCAAACCGGTTTTAAAGAGCAAAACAGGTTTTCCCTGTTCCTCTATAAGGTTGTTGGTGAAAAATCTTTTCACTTGCTGTTTGTTATCGTTGCATCGTAAATAATGAGAATAATTTGCCGTTTTTGCAGGAAAACTGAGTCTCAAACTAAAGAACAAAGTAAAGACTGAGCTGTGTTTTTCTGATAATAAAAACAAAAATGTAATGGTTGAGCATCAAACCTTCCTTGACTTTAATGATCTCAGTCGTCTATCAAACAAAGCTGCAGGTCTTCATTAAAACCCGTCTGCAGGTTTTGCCCACATTGAATCACTCTTCCTGAATGCACTTAATGGTTTTGCACCTTTTTTCTGAATTCATTAGCTGAGGAGCAAAATTCAGATCATGTTTGAAAGACTTCACAAACGCAAAAATGTAGCTTAATCCTTAAATTAAAAAGAGTGAGTGAGAAGGGAAACGAGCTGAAAAGGGAGGGGAATCGACGGGGAAGGATATGTGGGGATATTCTCCTCCAAATCCTCTTACCGTGAAGCTTTTACAGCTTAACGAAGACCTTGGGAGGTCAGCAGGGAGGTGTAAACCAGAAGGCAAGAGAGGAGTCTCTCTTCCACCTCTGAACGGGACAACTGGAGAGGTTCGGGACAAATTAAACTATGTGGGGGGTGTTCTGTTTCCTCTGATCTATTCACATGCCCTTCCAGCAACTCAGGTTCCTGTTTAAACGTTCACTCAGAGTCTACCAGAATCACCCGCCATTAACATTCAAAACCTGGGAGTGACAGCAATACAGCAGTGGTGGTAACGGAAGGGGCATGTTTGGCTCTCACTTTCTTTAATTAAATCTCTTTATCCGGATAAAACATCTCATTTTACAGACACATGAACCGTCTCCTGCTAAAATAAGACAGTAAAACCCCTAAAATGCCTCGAAACCATCCACCCTCAGGTCTGTTGATCCATTTTACTCCATTAAATCAGCATTTGTCTGATAAGCGAAGTGAGAATGTACACTTCCAATGGACTGCCACAAGTGTTTAGTGTCAAACAATCTGCGCTAATTTAATTGCACACTGAATCAATTTCCAGTGTTGACGTTAAATGATTGTGACTTCGCCCATACTGGCCCGGGCCCACCGGTCGCCTGTGGATCTAATGAGATCTCATACATCTATACCAGCTGTAACAGGTAAGACAACAATACATTTTTGGTTTTTCATCAGAATGCTTCAACCAAGGCAAAGTAATCCTGCCCATTTTTGACATTATCCTTTCTTTCCAATAATGTCAAAGACGCTCTAAAAATAATTTTACCAGATAATCCTGCCATGTGTGGTGTGATAAAAGTGCTCTGGTCGGCTTTTGAATGTCTGGTCCAGTCATATCAGGGACATTCACAATGTTGGATTGTCTTGGTTTGATATCAATGACAAACAGCGGTGCTACCTGTTGAATGTGTAGCCGTTTAGAAAGTTTACGCCAAAGCCTCATTTGATCTCAAGATTTTCCATCAGACCAGGAAACGCTTGTGTATAAAATCTGTTCATGTGTAGTTTGTGCTATGGCGCTGCACACCACACAATGTCTTGAGTTTTTCATCGCTACTTGAATCAGGCTGACCTTTCACCAAAACATTTTCATCTGCTTTTTCAGTTTTCAGTGTACAATCAAAGTTGAGAGGATGCAATGGAGTGTGGCACCCACCCCCTCCAAAGAGGTTCCTCCTAGAGGAAACCAGGGAACGAAATCAAAGCCCTTCCGGTCTCATCCAGCCAAACCATTAAACTTGAGAAATGGGCTGTTGCACCATCATATAATAAGCTTTAAGCTAATTCAACAATGAAAGGGCTTGCTGCAAGCAACACAGGCCATAGAACAATCTGCACACCACAGGTTATAAAATACTATGCAAACCTAGTTTGGTCTTGAGTTAAAAACCCTCCAGAAATGTCCCCAAATAAGCTCACTGAGACTGTTGCACTGCCGCTAGAGGGCCAATGAGGATGCAGAGGAGAGTAGCACCTCATACGTCTAATGGGCTCCTCTAGACATCTCTCCAGGACAAAGCTTCTCTGATCCGGTCCGGTCAAACCTATAAAACCGAGAGGGAGGGGTGGATGGCTGCTGAGGCTCTACAAGCATTAAGCTCATTCTGTAAATAACAAGCCACACACACACACACACACACACACACACACACACACACACACACACACACACACACACACACACACACATTCAACATGCTCTGCCAAAGTTGAACTACAAAACATCCCGGACAAGCCCCCAATAAAGCTGATTACCTCTGCAAGGCCAGGGATGACGCAGAGGGTCACAGTTGTTTGACTTTTAAAACAGCAAATTTATCTAAAATGTATTTCTCAGAAGTCAGTTTTACCTCAGATACACAAAATAATCATCCAACATATTTAATTTCTGTCCACTTTGTTTATGATTGCACTTAGGTTTGCTGTTCCTGTTTTTTAGTACCAAAGAATGCATTTTATTATGAATGTTAACACAAAGATTATCTGTGCCAATTCATAAGCAAAAGTTTTGAGTTTATGTGAGGCTTATCAGCATATTTTCAGTTTTTGAATTCTGTGGTAAACAGTAATGTATGTATTTGTAAACTCACTTGTTTGAAGTGAAGGGTTCAAATGCTCCATCTGGTCATTAAAAACAGTTTTTTACAGCTCTAGTAAATTAAACAGCATCAAATGAAACAGAAAAACATAAGATTTTAATAAAAATAACATTTAAAGAGAGTCAGAGTTGATGCGTTTTTGTGTCCGGAGCCAGAGAATAAAACGTCGCTCTCCAGGTAAAATTTTACCTCTTTTTTTTATTTTACACAACATAACAACACAGTACATGTTGTCTTTTTTCTGTACAGAAGCTTCCTGGGAGCTCGTGGCCGACACAGGCCAATGTCAGTGAAAAGCTTGTAAGATTATCAGGTTGTTTATTTTTTCCTTTTAAAAATAACAATTTCATAAGAGGTCCATTAAAGTCTTCGTTTCTTCTTCTCTTTAAATGTCAAGAAGAGTCTGAACTCCTCTGTAGGTAAGAAAGGCTATGTGTGAAATCTGTTTCCTCCTCCTCTGTTCTGGTTGGTGGAGCTGAGTGAAATCTGGTTTGTGTTGGTGAGGGTCTGCTAGAGCAAAAGAAGGCACGGACTGCTGTTCTCTTGCCACACTATGGATCCACACTGTCCGCCAAGCGTGTGAACATCAAAAACAATGTGCTTTTCTTCTGTTTTTATTGTTTTTAACCCTCTTCTTTCCCCGTATTTGTGGTGTTTTCTGATAAGGTGAGTGTGACGTGGCAAGCCCATTGTCTTGGTTTTCTTTTGTGCTGTAAAGTGGAACCAACAAGACAACTGGAGAACGCTACGAGACAAGGCAAGGTAATCACTTTTCAGAAGGATCGTGTCAGAGTGGAGAACAAAGAAAAGACAGTAAACCGAATGAAAAAAAACACACAACAACTCAGGAGAAGCATCGTGGCAAACAAGTTAAAAAAAAAAAAAGTTGACACATTTTCACCCAGAAATCATCCTTTCATGTTCAGGTATGAAAGATGTAAACGTACATTCTAGACACACAGTTTGAAACATCAAAAATGGGGTTTTCATCACACACACACACACACACACACACACACACACACACACACACACACACACACGCACACACACACGCACACGCACATACACGCGGAGGTTGATGAAGTTTTTTGATTGCTGCCTTGTTGATCAAACTGTGCTTTCGAGGATCCAGTCCGAGTCGCAACGCCCTTTGTCCGAATCTCCGTCCTCTTCCTTAGGGAGCAACATCCCACTCATTGATTGGCTCCTTTTATTCCTCATGACACGCCCTAACTTTGGCGCTCCTCCCCCGCCGGCTCCCTGGTGGGGTGGGTGAGTCTTTGAGCCTCCTTCACTGAGCGAGTACCTTCTCCTTGCCCGGCTCCGAGCCACCTCCTCTACTGGAAGAGTCTGGTACTTTGCGGAGGAGGAAGCGGAGCGAAGAGCCCGCTGTAGGATGGGCGTCTCTCTGAAGCGTATGGAAGGAACGGGGCTGGGAGATGCTAGGGGGCTGGAGAAAGGAGAGGGGTAGGAAGGAGGAGGTGGAGTTTGGTTCAGCGAGGTGGAGTTGTTGCGGTTGGTGTTGAGGTTCTCCAGAGGGGTGGAGATGGTGGAAGGTAGAAGGGTCGAGGTGGGGGTGGAAGAAGATGGGCGAGGAGAAGCTGCTGGGGGGATGTTCTCGGGCGTGGCTGGGGTGTTGGAGCCAACAGCTCCAGGCTTACTGGGAGCTGGCTTTCGCTTTGACCTGTGCAGAGAACTAGTGGTGGGTGATGCGACTCCAGCTGGTGGTCTTTGTTCAGCCACTTTCACCCGGCCCTCACCTGCAGCCGTCGGGCTTTTGGCCCCCCAACTCTGGCTGAGGACCGACGTGGCTGTGGAACAGTCCGGCAGGGAGCATTCAGATGACTGAGCTACTGTGTCCTTCTCTCCACGTGCTCCTCCTCCTCCCGCTGACGCAGCTCCGCTCTGTTTCTTTGCGCCTCCGGATAGATCGTCCAGTCCGATCGATCCATGTTTGGAGGCACTGGGAGTCACGGAGCATCCCTGCGACTGCTGCCCATTGGTCTGGGAGTGAACGTTGGTCATCGACAGTGACACGCCTTTTCCACCGTCACCTTGGTTACACACCTGAGGAAATAACAAATGTTCAGAGAAGGACTCCAGCATCAGGACCCTCACAGATGATGGTGTAGTAAATATTTCAGGAATTAAAGTCTGTTAGTGCCAGAAATTTCCAAAGTGTCCGTTCAAGCATCCCAATAGGAGCAAATATGCTTAAAAAGGAACATTTTTTGTGCCGTGATTATGAAATTTCAGCAATAAATAAATAAATCTTTACTGCAGAGACACAGTTTTCCACTCACTGCATGTGCTGCAACATAAAGAAGTAAATGAACAAAAACCAAATGCATCTTATTTGGCACGGAGTAACTGGACTAGTTTTAATAAATGTGCTTGTTAGAATGAACACTTTAGAGTTTTACTTACAGAGAGAAGGAACCCCAGATTTACTCATTATGTTGTAAACGTGTTACGAGCTATAGTGGACATTTGGGGGGTGCGGTCTCTTAGAGGGATAATGAAATTAATTAGTGGGAAAGAATAAAAATAAACTGGTTTAGCTACACTTCTGTGCATTTAAAAATTTTAACTTTAAAATATTCCACTAAGTCACTAGAAAAGTAAAACTTGATGAATTAGACGTGTGAAATGATGCCATCTTTATTTTCTTACAACATTATAACATTTTAACAAGGCAGACGATGACATTTCTGACACTTTTCTCTGGAAACGAGTACACATTAGGCCTTTAAAGACCTGTTTTTTGCAATGACTTGCATAGAGTTTCCTAATAAAAACTAATATTTCATGAAAGAAAATAAATGCGTCAAATTAAATATAAAATCTGAACCCAGTACATTTTTTTGTTTCAGTTCATCTATAAAAACCACCATGAAGCCTCTCTTTATGCCTCCTCTCTGGGTTGGGGTCATTTGAGCACCAGACACCCACCTTGTATCGTATCATCAGGATTATGATGAAAACGAGCACCGAGGCCACGATTATCCCGCCGATGATGATGATCATTGTCCCGCCGAGGAACTGAGATTGCATGAAGTGACACCTCATGTACTCTGACTCGGTGGTGAACTGCACACAGCCAACCACGCGTGTCGCCGTCAAAGAGGTGATGACATCATCGTAGATGGCCAGCACGCAGAGGTCGTACGCTGTCCCCGCTGCCAGGTTATTCACCAGGAAGTTCTTGCTTGATGGGGGGATCATTCTGGAGCAGAAAGGAGGAAAACATAGCTACTATTAAAACAACGATAAAGCACCATCTGGATGATATTTGTGGGCTCAGAGCAAAGGTGTTGGAGGTGTTTCGTCTCTAATCCGTGTTTCTGGATTCAAACAGAGGAGTGAGAAGAGCAGAGGTGTTAAACTTTAGATACCTAGCTTGCTCCCCTTCCTCTCAGGAGGGATTTGGGGTTTTGTGGTGTTGGTCCATCAGGATGATCAGATTAAAAAAGCTGTGTTGGAAGTTTTGGAAAGAGCTGCATGGTGGAGCTGGTAACAGCACTCAAAGCAAGAAGGTTGCTGGTTTGAATCCTGCACGCACAAACATTTCTGCATAAAGTTAGCATGTTCTCTCCGTGCATGCTTGCCTTTTCTGAGGTATTCTAGACCAAAAACATGCATGTTAGGTTAACTGGAGAAGAACTTTCCCATGTGTACATGTCCCTGTGATGAGGTCATGCCCACTGTGTCTCCCATCTCGCTCCCTCCAGCCTGGGGAGGATGAAGCAGGGGAATTCTGCGTGTTTTATAGTAAATAAGTAAGTAAGTAAATTTTATTTATGTTGCACTTATCACAGACATAGAATCACAAAGTGCTTTTAGTTGTTTCCCTGCTCCAGCGTACCCGATTCTATGGTTGAGTCACCTCTTTAGAAGCTCATCAGGCTCTGCAGGAGCCTGTTAATCGCCTGGTGATTAAAACCAGGTGTGTTGAAGCAGGGTAACAACTAAAACGTTCAGGGTCGTGGTGACCAGGAATCCTCACCGCGTTTTAGAAGGTGGTCTTAGTAAGAACATGCAGAAGGTTATATTTTAGCAAACGTCTTTCAAGAAAAGATCAGTCCTGTCCTCAAGAGTGTCCCTCGTCCACGAGAGGTTGTGTAATTGTTTCCTTCATCCTGAAAGTCACGCTCATGTTAGTGAAGCCCTGATGACAGTTTAAAAGATTGTTCTTGTGTGAATCCACAAGGACTTAGGACAGGGGTGTCAAACATGCGGCCCGCGGGCCGGATCCGGCCCGCAAGCGGGTTAAATCCGGCCCGCGAGACAATTGTGTAAACTTTATTTTCATACTTTACAATGTAGAGTGAAAATAAACGCATCATTGTGAGCAAGTTTTCTCTGTAATGAGTATAAATAAAACAAAGCTGCGCTCAAGACTCACACAAAAACTTGAATCACATCCTGAAGTTGGCCGCCACTCAGGATGTGACTTCTGATATTGATGTGCCGGTGAAAGCTAAAAGATGTAAAGTAAAATGAGTCAAATATACTTTAAGTGCTGCATAAAACTGATCTATCCATGTGATCTGTAAGCTATTTGAATCAATAAGGAATGTTTTTTTTAATTTGTTGATTTTTTTATTTTTTTCAAATTTTCAAGTACACTTAAGGTGTTGTACTTGTACTACACTGTCCTCAGGCTCCAGCCTTGTTTTATATTGATTGTATTAAAACAAAGAAAACAATCTGAAGTTTTTTTTTTAATTTACCTGGTCCGGCCCACTTGGGACTAGATTTCCCTCAATGTGACCCCTGAGCTAAAATGAGTTTGACACCCCTGACTTAGGAGGTCCAGGTCCAGGACGTCTACCTGACAGACATCCCAGAGGAAAAATGTACGTCTGTCGTCTAAAACAAGGTCAGATGAAGTGACTTCATTACATGTTGTAGAAACAATGAGGGTTCAGGGTTTTTCCACCAAAAGCTGGAGGTATTTAATTAATCTCTACTCTCTCCTTTGGAGAGTGGAATTATAATAAATACACAAAATCTGCATGTTGGGTTTCCGATCCTCCCATTTCGATTTTCTGCAGAAGCTTCAATAAATACAGTTCAATAGTTTAAAGTTCAGTTCAATAAATCTGTTATTTCTACCAATTTAAATATTATTTGTATATTTAAAGAGGGTCGAAAGAGAAAATGACCCAAATTGTAGAAATATAGGCAGCTCTGATACGATCTTAGCAAATATTCTAAAACTGTTCGGAAAGTTTTTTTTTTTTCAGATTTCTCTTGCAAGAAAATAAGTTCATGTTTTAAACATGTTTTAAACATTGAAGTGGAATAAAGGTGTCTAAAATGATGACGGACGCCAGCGTCTTCATCCTGAACATTGCTCATTTCAGAAGTGAGCAACATCAAACCTTTCTTTTCCTTGTCAAGTACAACACAGTCACAGAAGAAGAGTGTATTTCCTGAAGGTTCCCTTCAAAATAAAATACTTGCACGAATACATTGTCAGTGCCAACAACAGGACTGAATTTCTTTAGTAACTACATGGAGTGCAGAATTATTAGGCAAATGAGTATTTTGTCCACGTCATCCTCTTCATGCATGTTGTCTTACTCCAAGCTGTACAGGCTCGAAAGCCTACTACCAATTAAGCATATTAGGTGATGTGCATCTCTGTAATGAGAAGGGGTATGGTCTAATGACATCAACACCCTATATCAGGTGTGCATAATTATTAGGCAACTTCCTTTCCTTTGGCAAAATGGGTCAAAAGAAGGACTTGACAGGCTCAGAAAAGTCAAAAATAGTGAGATGTCTTGCAGAGAGATGCAGCGGTCTTAAAATTGCAAAGCTTCTGAAGCGTGATCATCGAACAATCAAGTGTTTCATTCAAAATAGTCAACAGGGTCGCAAGAAGCGTGTGGACAAACCAAGGCGCAAAATAACTGCCCGTGAACTGAGAAAAGTCAAGCGTGCAGCTGCCAAGATGCCACTTGCCACCAGTTTGGCCGTATTTCAGAGCTGCAACATCACTGGAGTGCCCAAAAGCACAAGGTGTGCAATACTCAGAGACATGGCCGAGGTAAGAAAGGCTGAAAGACGACCACCACTGAACAAGACACACAAGCTGAAACGTCAAGACTGGGCCAAGAAACATCTCAAGACTGATTTTTCTAAGGTTTTATGGACTGATGAAATGAGAGTGAGTCTTGATGGGCCCGTGGCTGGATTGGTGAAGGGCAGAGAGCTCCAGTCCGACTCAGACGCCAGCAAGGTGGAGGTGGAGTACTGGTTTGGGCTGGTATCATCAAAGATGAGCTTGTGGGGCCTTTTCGGGTTGAGGATGGAGTCGAGCTCAACTCCCAGTCCTACTGCCAGTTTCTGGAAGACACCTTCTTCAAGCAGCGGTGCAGGAAGAAGTCTGCATCCTTCAAGAAAAACATGATTTTCATGCAGGACAATGCTCCATCACACGCCTCCAAGTACTCCACAGCGTGGCTGGCAAGAAAGGGTATAAAAGAAGAAAAACTAATGACATGGCCTCCTTGTTCACCTGATCTGAACCCCATTGAGAACCTGTGGTCCATCATCAAATGTGAGATTTACAAGGAGGGAAAACAGTACACCTCTCTGAACCGTGTCTGGGAGGCTGTGGTTGCTGCTGCACGCAATGTTGATGGTGAACAGATCAGAACACTGACAGAATCCATGGATGGCAGGCTTTTGAGTGTCCTTGCAAAGAAAGGTGGCTATACTGGTCGCTGATTTGTTTTTGTATTGTTTCTGAATGTCAGAAATGTATATTACTGGTAAAAATAAATAATTGAAATGGGTATATATTAGTTTTTTGTTAAGTTGCCTAATAATTATGCACAGTAATAGTCACCTGCACACACAGATATCCCCCTAAAATAGCTAAAACTAAACTACTTCCAAAAACATTCAGCTTTGATATTAATGAGTTTTTTAGGTTCATTGAGAACATGGTTGTTGTTCAATAATAAAATTATTCCTCAAAAATACAACTTGCCTAATAATTCTGCACTCCCTGTAAATACTTAAAAGACAAATGAGTCTCAACAAACATGTTTATAAAATGTAAATGTGAAACTGGTTTTGTTGACCTTTAAATCCTCCCGTCTCATTTCTGTGGCAGATGCTTTATTTGATGCTAACGTTAACAGCGACAGAACAATGAGCTACAGCGAGTGGTAATGTACTTTCTGTGTGCTTTCTCCACAGTCTAAATAATAAATCCTCTTCCTGCTTTGCACACAGCAGGAAAAGCATGCAGCAGGTTTTTTTTGTAAAGCCAAAGCGTGTGGAAACTAAAGAAACATTCTTATTAAAATAAATGAAATGCATTGTTGAAACCGTGACGCTGAACACAAACCTGCAGCTGACCTCCAGGCTGCACGAAAACAAACTAACAACAGTTCTGTGGTTTGATTTAGACAGAAAGTGAGAGGTTGTGTCGTGCTGACGTCTGGCTGTCAGCTCCTCGTTAAACTGCTAATCAAGTTCCTCGTTAAAACTAAACGGGGCAGCTGGGTCACAGCTCCCGGGCGTACGTGGCGCTGAGAGGAGCAAAGGGCTGCTTCAGCCGGGTCAAAGCATCTGGTTTAGAGTTTCTGCTAAATGACGGTTAGGAGACGAGTCAAGGTTTAATGGTCATCATTAAAGGCTCTGGAACGAATGTAGCAGTAGGTCATTGTGCACTCACACAACCCTGTGTGTGTGTGTGTGTGTGTGTGTGTGTGTGTGTGTGTGTGTGTGTGTGTGTGTGTGTGAATACCAACAGGGCCATTCTAACATCAGATGAGCATCCTCTGATTTTCCTGTCTTAATGCTTTAATCACTTTTATGAGGAAATTCAACTAAACAGATTTAATTTGGGAGAGATAATGTGACGCTGAACGGCGCAGGCTGACACGAGTGAAAGTCACCCCAACAGCGTTCACGCAGACCGTTGGTCTGGGGATGGAAACCTGAGGAGAGGGCAACACGAGACCCCCAGTTGGGCAGCAAACTCCTTCCAACTGGGGGCCTCGGTCGGAGAGGATCTCGGTGGGGGTCCCACAAAGGCGGAAGACATGTTTAAGTAGGAGGGTAGACGTTTCTGTAGAGGACGGGAGAGACTTAGGAGGGATGAGGGGACAGGCCTTAGAAAAACGTAAGGACAACATTGAAACCACGGGATGGGGGAGGCCTGTGACGAAATCCAGAGGGATATGGGACCATAGACGTGAAGGGATTGGGAGAGGGTTGAGAAGGCCATAAGGGGCTGGTTGCTGCTTTTGCTTCGGCACAGACATGACATGCATTTATGTAACTCTTGGCATCCTTAAATAGAGAAGGCCACCAGAAGAAACGTCTGATCAGGCTTGTAGTTCTTCCAACCCCCGGGTGTAGGGGAAACTTGGCTGTGTGATCCCACTTGGTGACAGAGGCCCGTGCACACAGCCTTACTTGTGTTTAAAGCAGCTTGAGCCGTTTGAATATTTGACTTAAATTCACTAAAGTGCAACTTTTGCAAGTGCAAATCTTTTTTTTTTTCATTTACAATCTAAACCCTTAAGCAAAGGCAGATGTGCACCTTAAACTGAGCTGCCAGCACAAGATCATCTCATACTTTCTCATTTAGCCTGATTTAATATGAAATACATGAATTACTGTTAGAGAAGAAAGTGTCTGACACTCAAAGGGCTGCACTGTTTGTTACAGGCATTTAGAAAGAGAGAGGTGTTTCATTTTTTACTTAATGCTGATGGTAAAGATCATTTTGAAAGGTGGCCTCAAGCTGCAGGCAAACAGAAGCCAGGCGTAGGGAAGTCTGAACTGGTAACAAGACCCATGCAGAAGGGCTTGGTGAGGATCTGAGCAGTTTAAAACTGTGAGAGGGTGATTACCGAGGAGGATCAGGTGAACTGATTAACTGATGCAGGGCAGGTGTGCACGGTGTGGAGCCTGGAGAGCTGAGAGGAAAAACTAAAACAGAATAACTCAAAGGGTGAACAGATCCTTACTAATGTTGTGTTAATCTATTAATTTACTGGATTTTATCAGTAGGAGTGCACAAAAAAATCAACTTAAAATCTTTCATTTTTCAGCACGATTACCCAAATGAAACCATGAATGTTCATTTTCAAAGCAGCAATAAAACAAATCACTAATTTCCTGGTCTGTGAACTCACTCTTATCAAATTCATGCTTATAAAAATCAAATCTGGCTATATTTAATTTAAAGTATTGTTATTAATTAAAGCATTCAGGTAAGACAACACGTTTTTCATAGCTTTGGACACAAACAGCACAAACAGATGGATTTAGAAGCTAGTCTGCAGCTCAACATGATTCCCTGTCGTGTCAAAATGAACCCAGTGTTTAAACTTGCACTATACATGCACACATTACATAATGCATGACTTAAAGTGAAGCAATAAATGTTACATGATTGTTATAAATGTTAAAGTAATGTGTGTGCAGTCATGAGAAGCTGCAGATGACACTGGTTTATAATAAGCCTCTAGTGCTCTTGTGTTTTACTTTAACCCACATGCATCCTGCTTCTGTCCTTCCTTTGTTCTGTTGTTGGTTGCACGGATTCTGGAGACTATAAACACAGTCCATAATATTATAGCGTCAGCAGCTGAACTAAAAAGCTGTACAGGGCCTTTCCACTGGAAGAGCATCATGCAAGGTCTGCGTAATGCAGTGAGCAGTCGTTACAATAAATGAGTGCGTTTCCACCGTGGCTTTGGAGTCATCACAGAAGCGTAGGTACACGTTGCTTATCCTTCGAGTCTATGTGCTACGCTTCCTGAATGCGTCGCAGGGAGTCAAAGAGAGCCAAAATATTGTCAAATATCCAGAAACTTTCAAAATAAGTCTTCTGCAGAATTCCAGCAGCTTAAAGAGCAAGTCGCCCTCAAATAAACTTTTTTTTGCTGATAAACTAAATAAACGAGTGTCTAATCGTGCTGCAGACACGTGTCGTCAATAATTTGGCACTTCAGTGCATCTTAGTTAAAATTTAAATATTCTGCCTAAAACTGGCAGTGTTGTGCCGTTGTCAGGTAAAAACTCTGCACTGTGTTTTAATTTAAATCTGCCACCGCTATTGGCTAAGAAGTATGCAATGATGTAAACTGGTACATTGTGATGTCACAATGCTGTCGTGAGCCTGAGTGTGTGTGTATTTGTTAGCGGCTCCGCCCTCTCGGTCTGCCAGGCAACAGCATGTGTTGCATTTTTCAAACATGAAGTGGGAGTGGAGTTAGACTCTGGTAGGGGTTGACTTGCTCTTTAACTAGTAAAATACCGTATTTTCACGACCATAAGGCGCACCTAAAAGTCTTAAATTTTCTCCAAAATGTCCGCCGCGCCCTATGGTGCGATGCGCCTATCGTGTTGTTTTGAGGCGCGAACGTAGTAGAAGACAAGGGGCGTGGCGTGAACGGCAAGGGGTGTGGCGTGAACGTGCGGACGTGAGCGAAGACGGACCCCGAATAGTTCAAAAGGGCAGGTATGTGCGGTATGCTGAACATTGTTCTGACAACCCTGAGAATGGCACCTGCAAAGAGACACGCCCATGAAGCACAGTTTAAACTGCAAGCGATCAGATACGCGGAGAACCACGGGAATAGAGCAGCGGCGAGAGAATTCAGCATTAATGAGTCCATGGTTCGCAAGTGGAGGAAGTTGGAAAACGAACTCCGACAGGTAAAGAAGACGCAGCTGTGTTTCCGCGGGCACAAAGCCAGGTGGCCTGAGGTGGAAGACCGCCTCGAGCAATGGGTTAACGAGCAGGGGGCAGCTGGGAGAAGCGTCTCTACCGTCACCATTCGTCTGAGAGCAGTAACGCTCGCACAAGAAATGAACATTGAACATATAATTTTCACAATGTCTGGTTTGCACTGATATGTTCCGAGTCCCGAGCCCGCACCGATGTTTTACCGGTACGTTTTATCGTACCCGCGCCCTTTAACCCAGTGTGCCTTATTTATGTGTTAAATACCAAAAAGACACCAGTAACTGAAGCTGTGCCCTATAACACGGTGCACCCTATGGTCGTAAAAATACGGTAGTTACATCAATACCTGTGAAACCTTCGTAGTTGAGATAAACAACAGAAAATAAAGCACAGATCTTTCTGAGTACGTGCTGTCATCTTTAGCTAGTTATCACGTGAACTGCCAGAATCATGAGTGATGTCGCAATTGTCCGGAGATGTTGTGACCTTACAGGACCGACTGCGTGGAATGCTTTGCTGCCGTTTCCCGCCTGTAACGCTCCCGGTGGGAAGCAAGCTCGTGGGTGAAACACGTCTATTACACTACGCACCGCTTATGCATTGAGTGTAAAGACAAGCTAAATGTCAAGACTGTCGAAAATGGAAAACACATTTTACTTTCCACTACCTACTTCTGAAAGGCAGAAATGGTGCTGTAAGTGTTTGGTCGGTGTGTGTTAGACACTATTCATGTGATGGACGCTAAACTAAAAATGGACATTCATGTCAGCCAGGTAGTTAAGACCTGTTTTTACCACCTGAGGCGTCTCTCTAAAGTTAAGCCCATTTTAAAAAGGCGTCATCTCCATTCAGTTGTCCATGCCTTCATTACTTCCCGTCTCGACTTCTCGGACTCAGTGCTATACGGTATCTCCTCCTCCACTCTCGCTCGCCTTCAGCTAGAGCAGAACGCAGCAGCTCGATTCCTGACTGGCACCAGGCAACGAGAACACATCCCACCGGTTTTAGCAAATCTCCGTTGGCTCCCCATCCATCTCCGGATAGAGTTTAAGATCCTGGTTTTTGTGTTCAAATCCCTCAATAACTTAGCACTTGGCTACTTGTCTGATCTCATTCACCCTTATGTCTCTACGAGATCCCTCCGATCAGCCGACCAGCACCTCATCCATGTTCCTAGTTCCCGCTGTAAATCTCGCGGGGAGCGTGACTTTTCAGTTTGTGCACCGAAGCTCTGGAAACACGTGCCCCTCCTGATCAGACTCTTCCTCTCTTTCCCTTTTTAAGTCTCGTTTAACAACTCACTTTTATTCTTTGGATTTTAATTCAGTCTAACTTATTTTCTTACTTTCTCCCTTTCTTTTTTATTTGAATTACTCGATTTTGATGGATTTAGTTTTTATTTTTGATTTTTATTCTGTGTTTTTGTTCAGCACTTTGGTCGGCTCTCATGCCGTGTTTAAATGTGCCATACAAATAAACTTGGTATGGTATGGCATTCTCCAGATATGCTTCCACAACTGATTTTCTTTAGGAATCAACTTCTTTCAAGATGGCTGCCGCCTCCAGTCAACCTCATGAACTACAGAATTGTCACTAAATCAGTGAGTTTGACAGATATTCACGTAAAATAAGGTGAGATGGTTGCTGAAAGTCATCACAACATAAATCAAGGTAGGTCTGTATAGTTATGTGAAGATCATCGCGATATCAGTGTGTGCAGTATCAACACCTCAAAGGGTGTTGATGCCTTCAGCACAAAGCTTAAAGTATTATTGAGACAACAGGTGATGAAAGAAACTCTAGGTTACCTGGTCTTCACCAAAACAACAGATGGGTGGCCAATGGACAGCACTAGCCAAGAAGGTAACAAGTGTTCTGGTATAACTCTTGGAATAAATTTGTTCATTGGTGACGTATGCTGACAGTGGTCCTTCCCCACTCGGAATGCTGCCTAAAGATGATCCGGACCAGGTATACGGAGAGGTAGAGACTAGGGATGAGCGAGTACACCACTATCTGTATCTGTATCTGTTCAACCATCTAAATTATCTGTATCTGTACTCGGAGTGGGCGTGGCCTAACCCGGATGTGGGTGTGGTTTAACCGGAAGTGGGTGTGGTTTACATCAATACATTATTTTAAGTCTGAAATTGATATGCATTGATCAGAAGTTGCTATGTGTATTGTTTGTTTGAAAACTATTTACAGAGCAGCCTCAGAACTGAGAATAAATATTTTTGATCACAAAAGTAAAGAAACTATTGCAGAGCAAGTTTTTCAATAAAATCAGAACACTAATATTTAAGTGCATGAATTAATGCATCTGAACTCATGCAGTAGGAACTAGAAAAGATGAAAAACTAGAACCAGACACAACTTTTTTTATTTTAACTTGATTATTTAAATGATAAATAATTTGATTCAGTCTCAGCTGAAGTACCCTCTGTATCACTCATTGTATGAGAGAGAGAGAGAGAAAACCCGAGTGACCAACGCAGCACGAGTCGTTTTCAGCTCTGTCTCGTCAAATGCACCACGTACGTTACGAAAAAGGTAACTTTAAATGTTAAATCGAAAAAGAGGCGAGCTGGAGAAAACCTAGGGAGTGTTAAGAAACGTGAGCAACAGTGAAGCAAGCACAGAGAGATCTGGTCCTGTCTGTGTGTGTGCGTGGATGGGCCGGCCGGACTGAGCTCCCGGCTGCAGAGTTTTGTGTGTAGGGAGGGGCGGGCGCTCGATGTGACTGGCCAATCACAGATCGTGAAGACAATCAGTTACCCAATGAGGATTTTCCTTCAGCACGATTACAGATATTTACGAGTTTTACTCGTTTCATGCTTGTATTTGTCAAAAATGCTTTATCCGGCTCCTCCCTAATAGAGACTCCCCCCAAGGTGAATAAAAAGGAAGAGTTGCAAGGGGAAAACAAGGAATCAGGATGTTTCCTCCAGACGCTTGGATATGCAACGGATTAGGGCAGATCAAAACAAAGTTACTCCTTTTTAATCTCATCTGGGTTTTTCCACTTCCCCAACCGGATCGCCCACATTTCACCACAATCATGATAAATCATAGATGTTTCACTGGCAACATCCAATCTCTTCACCTGGTTTAGATGATAATGACCAGATCATGCTGTAATGGAAGCATTGTAATGTGATGGTGAAGCAAAGGAGAGGAGAAAGGAAACTCTGTTTGCAGTTGTTACTAATACTATGCAGCTATACTCAAAGTACTACCTGATAGTGTACAAAACTGTTTTCAAGATTTTATCAAAACAAATTCAACTTCACAATTTCCCAACACACTTCTTGCAGGAATGTGTTGCGTTCTTCCTGGGATTTTAAGTCTACAGCTTTTTTAATGACATGTTAAAGGAATTCCCTCCAGGAAAATAAACATTCTGCTGTGAAGAGAGTAGATCGAGAGTAAAAAAGACGAGAACGTCATGTGACCTGCTCCAAAAGTTCTCAGCTGTACCTCAGCTCAGTTTCAGTAAAGACGAAAAAAAAAACAACACCTATTTATGGTTACTCTAACCTCCACATGCTTCAGATCACACTGAATACAACTGTTTGTGTTTAAATGAAGACCGAATTTCAGGTTTAAAGCAGAAACATTAAATGTTGTGATAGTGGTGATTCAGAGGAGCTGGAAATGCGTATACAGACCATAATTATGCTTCATTCTCAACACTTTACTTGTTTGTTTGCTTCAATGTCTTCACCCGAATAAACGCCATTATCTTCCAAGAAACCATAAGTTACATGAGACCTCCTGTCAGACGGACTAAATTAGACTCGTCCTCATCTTTCCAGTAGCTGTCGTGTCAGCATTTACAGCTCAGCCATACAAGAAGGAATCAGGACTCCGTCCCCTCCACGCTGAGCTCATTTTAATGTAAATAGTCTAGAATTTTCTTTTTGGGGAGTTTTTTTCTACCCTCTTGCATTCTCTTTTTGATTGTGTGAGCTGTAAGCTTTGTGAACTCATCCAAACCGACTCATTCATTGTGGCTAATTTCTTTGTGTCTGAGCCGGATCTGGCTGCCAGTATTTCGAGCCCTACAGTGGGCAGATGATTGCCTTGGCCGAGACTATTACACTAATCTATCTAGTGCGCTCTGCCAAGCCCTCAGCCCAAGGCTCCCATGTGTGTCTCTCTTTGTGTGTGTAAGTGTGTGTTTCTGGGTTTCATCACATTTCATCTGCTCAACAGAAAATTTCTGCTTGCAAGTTTTGTGGCATGTGTAACCGGATTACAGGATACAATAAGATAATTAAAAGAAAAAATAAACAAATGGGCCAATAATTAGGTTCGGGGAGAATTGGAGGTTGTTTAAGAATGACTGGAGTCACGGGTATAGCATGAAACGGTTTATATACTAAATTTTAATAATAATGGGAAATATAACACATAAAGATAACACACAAAAACAGATGAAAACAATCGACAATAGTAAAATGCTCGGTATGAGATTTGATCATATGAGTCACAAGTCAGCCGGCGTCAAGTCAAATCCCCACGCTTGGGGTGAAAGTCAGAGTCCGGTGGTGCGATTTTTTCCTACCGCACCGTTGAGATTGTTCACAGAAGAGAGCAGTCTGCTCTTCAGTTACTTGAGATGTCCTGGTTCGTTCAGTGGTTAAGGCTCGCCATCTCCCTCGTCAGGAAGAAATCCAGTTCTCGTTCCAAGTGAGTGATCATAGGAGTCGGGATCAAACCCAAGGAAAAAAAAAACCCAGCCAACGCGCTCCAACGGTTCCCTCCTACAGAGGATTGGTTCACTCTGTCGTCTCCACACAAATCGCGTTGGTTCCAAGTTCCTAGCTCTTATTAGAAGGAGTCAAGTCCGCCTCTCCCTCTATCTATGCGGCACCCAAATCAGGGTTCTTCACGGCCTCGACCGTTGTTTTTTTTTTTTCTCTCTCTCTCTCTCTCTCTAACCGCTCAGTCTTTGCTTTCTGTATCTGCGTGCTGCACAGCCGTTTGTCTCTCCTCTCGCTCAGCTGCGTCGCACGGTTTTATTTCGCGGAGGCGGGACTTATTTCTCTCAGCCAATGAAATTTCAGATTCCCACCTGGACCAATAGTATACAGCTTTCCTCTTCTGTTTCTGTTAGGGATGTTCAAGATTCTTGTTTTAACCGATGTTTAATATTAAACTCGTTATTTTAGTTATTCACCCTTCCAATAATTCATTATGAAATTATCTATTAGTTAATTAGATATCTATTAATTAGTATTGTTAATTTCCTTAATTTATATTTTATATTTTATCTAAATTGAGGATGGATCATATTAGTAAGCCAATTAGTTAATACCTCATTAAGGTTCTAGCTTCTGGGTTACATCCTCCCCCATTAAATATCATGCACGTCCCTGTGCATTGTTTCTACGGGGTACACAACTTCTTGAGTAAGAGAGTCAATAAAAGCTTTATTAAGTCCTTGGAAAAGGGACCTAACTACGGTCACTAGTGGATTGCCCAATTGAGAGTAAGTTAGTCTTTGAGGAGGCTGACTACTTCGTTCAGATCTCCTGACATACATCTCTGGTTGCACAGTATCATGCTCATCCGTTTCGGTTTGATTCTCAACTGAGACAGGACGAAGTGAGCTCTCTGTTTCCGACAGAGCTGATGAGCTATTCTCTAAGACTTTGGTCTTTTCAGATGTATGTGTCTGATCGTGTATGATGGGTTCAAAACTTACATCACGTTGCTGCGACTTTAGGACACCATCCAATTGAGGTAGGTTTGTGTTAGTTTCATCCCCCGTTTCTACGTCAGGTAAGTATACTTTGGTTTTTTTCGTTTTTTCAGGTAAGTATGTTGCTGCTTCTTTCACTCTTTCAGGTAAGAATGTCGCAGTTTCACTCATTCTGTCAGGTAAGAATGTTTCGGTGTTGATGCCTTTGTCAAGTAAGGACAATTCAGCATTTTCCTTACCAGCTAAGGTTGGTTCCTTGCGATCCCCTGTGTGTAAGGATAGTGTGTTTTGTTGTTGAATATTATTTACCGGTCCTGAATCTGCTATGAGTTCCCTATTTGGCAAGGTGACCGCTATTTGATAGGATGGTCGGTTTAGCACTTGTGGAAGATCAGAGTAATAAAACTCATCTACCTCTTCGTCAAGTGGCTCATCTGGGTCAGGTTCTAAGGCTGAACTCTGTCTTGTATGAGGTCTGCTAGGTTTCGTAACGCGTTCTGTTTCATTTTCTAATGAAGAGAGAAAACCACAAGGCAGTAAAAGATCTCTGTGGAGTGTTCTGTTGGGTCCTTCTCCGTTCTCTGGTTTTACAGTGTATACTGGCAAGTTTTCCATCTGTTTGAGAACTATATACACTGTTTGCTCCCATTTGTCTGCTAATTTATGCTTTTCTCTTAAGCGAAGATTTCGGACTAAAACACGATCTCCCACACCTAGTGTGGACTCACGAATGTTTCTGTCGAACCGTTCTTTGTTCTTCCTCGCTGTTTTTTGAGAGTTTTTTATGACAATGTCATAACTCTGTTCCAGATGACTCTTCAGTTCTTTAACATACTGAGAATGAGTTATAGAGGGCTTGTTCAAATGCGGTAACCCAAAGGCAATATCTATAGGCAACCGAGGCTGCCTACCGAACATTAGCTCGTAGGGAGAGTATCCCGTCACGTCATTTTTTGTACAATTGTACGAGTGAGTAAGTGGTTTTACAAAATCGCGCCAGTGATGTTTCTCAGTGGCTTGTAAAGTTCCCAACATGCTGAGTAATGTACGATTGTACCGTTCAACGGGGTTGCCACGAGGGTGATAAGGGCTCGTTCTGACTTTACGGATACCAAGTAAAGAACAAAGTTCCTTGATTGTACGTGATTCGAAATCCCGTCCCTGATCACTATGAAGACGCTCAGGAAACCCGTAGTGGACTAAAAAATGTTCCCACAGGTTCTTCGCGACGGTGGTGGCTTTCTGATCTTTGGTTGGGATGGACACTGCATACTTTGTAAAATGGTCTGTAATCACTAAGACATCTTTAGTGTTCTTACTGTCTGGTTCTATGGAGAGAAAATCCATGCAAACTAACTCCATAGGTTTGGTGGTGGTAATACTCACCATTGGAGCAGCTTTGTCAGGGAGGGCCTTCCGACGGATACATCTTTCGCAAGTTTTAACTTTGATTTCGATATCACTAGCCATTCTTGGCCAGTAAAAACGGGACCGAATGAGATCTGTCGTACGTTCAACCCCAAGATGCCCCATATCATCATGTAGGCTTTGCATGACTGTTGAACGTAATGAATCAGGCAAGACTAACTGCAATGATGTCTCTGGTCCTAATTGGCGTCTCCGGTACAGTAAATCATTTTGAAACTCAAACCGTTTCCACTCTCTCAAAAGGTTAAGAACCACCGGGGGTTCTGCAATAGTATCAGTTGGCGGTTTATTGTCAGTCATAAGCAGCTGAATGACTCGGCCAATGGTTGGATCTTTCCTCTGCAAGGAGACAAGGTCAGCATGGTTATACTTGGGCACAGCAAAGAAACTGTCACTATTGTCTTCCAACTGGAATAGGTCTGGAATGGCCGCTGCAGACATGGCAAGTGACTGAACTAAACCACAAGGAGAATCAGCCTCATCCAAGACCATGTGCTTTTGGCATGTTGCCTTCACTGCTTCGGCTTGAAGTTGAAGCTCGACTTCTTTGACAGAGGATGAAAGATGAGATCGGAACTCATCTAGTCGTTGGCATTCCTCAGTGAATTTTGAGTTGTCTTCAGGTTTATCATGCAGCCTCCTAGACAGGCCATCCGCGTCAACGTTCTGTGTACCTGCACGGTATCTGATGTCAAAATTATAGGTGGACAACGCAGCTAGCCAACGATAGCTCGTTGCATCGAGTTTTGCCGTTGTTAAGAGGTAAGTTAACGGATTATTATCAGTAATGACAGTGAATGTGTTCCCATACAAATAGTCATGAAACTTATCTGTTATGGCCCACTTTAAGGCTAGAAACTCCAACTTGTGCGCAGGGTACCTAGTTTCACTAGAGCTTAAACCGCGACTTGCATAAGCGATTACCTGTGTGACACCGTTTTGCACTTGGTATAGCGCTGCACCCAGTCCGGTCGTACTAGCATCTGTGTGTACTAGATATGGGAGTTTTGCGTCAGCGTAGCCAAGAACTGGCGAAGTGGTAAGTTTTTCAATAATAGTTTGAAAGGACTTCTCACAGTCTTGGCTCCAACGATTCCCAAAGGGTTCTTTGGGGTTCAAGTACTTTGATCTACATGGTGGTGTTTTAAAGTTTTTCCGTTTGGGTGGATAACCAGCCGTGAGAGATGTTAGTGGCTTGACAATATTTGAGTAATCTTTAACGAAGCGTCGGTAATAACCGGTAAATCCTAAGAAAGATTGGAGTTCCTTCAAAGTCTGAGGCTTCGGCCATGTTTTGAGTGCTTCCACCTTATCTGGATTGGTTTTTATGCCATCTCGAGATACTATATGTCCAAGATAACGCACAGATGTCTGGAAAAAACAACACTTATCTGGTGATAGCTTGAGTCCGTATTCTCTAAGCCGTTCAAGAACGTGAGAAAGTCTGGTTTCGTGTTCTTCCAAGGAGTTGGAAAAGACGATCAAGTCGTCTAGGAAAACTAACACTTCCTTCAGATTAATGTCCTTCATACACTTTTCCATAACCCGTTGGAAAGTGCTTGGAGCATTTGTTATTCCTTGTGGCATACGGTTAAATTCATAAAACCCAAACGGGCAAACAAAAGCAGTTTTAGGTTTATCCTTTTCACACATCTCTATTTGATAGTAACCTGACTTGAGGTCCATCACAGAAAACCACTGTGATCCAGCGAGAGCAGAAAAGGACTCCTCCAAGTTAGGCAGGGCATATGCGTCGCGAATGGTTTGCAGATTAAGCTTTCTATAGTCTATACATAGACGTACCTCACCATTCTTTTTCCGAACTACCACTATTGGTGAGGCAAATGGAGACTCCGACTCTCTTATTATACCGGTTTCCAAGAGGGCTTCCAAATGTTTTCTCACGGCTTCATAATCATGTGGATGGATCGGCCGAGATTTCTGTTTGAATGGGGTCTCGTCTTTTAAGTTGATGTGATGTCTTATCTGTTGTGTATGACCAAAATCAAGATCGTGGTGCGAAAACACATCGGAGTAAGTGTTAAGTTTGTTGGTGATCCTCCCTTTCCATTCTTCGGACAAGGGCGAAGTACCGAAGTCAAAACTGAGAGGAGGGTTTGAAGGTGAAGTCTGTTGCTGCGAACTACACGCCGCAAGTACTTTCTGATCACTTTTGTCAGGTTCTGGATATGGCATAACACGATCGGCTTTAACTAACTCAGCGATCACACAGTTAGTGGGTAATGTGATGTCATGGTTAGTTTCGTTTCTTAGTACAACAGGTACTTTGTATGGACCATGTGAAGGTAAGGAAATGAGGCAACAGTCTACAATTATACCCCCTGGTAGAGAACCATTGGTGGGTTGTTCAATGAGTGCATAAGGCTCATGCTTGTTTTGGCTGGGTTGCATAAACCCTTCTAGTAACAGTTTTTTATTTGCAGGGAGAACTTCTTGGGTTCTCCCTCGAAGCTTCACCACACCAACTCGTCCATCTTTGCTTTGTTTTTTTCTGACTGCTAAGGCTTTTAGCACGTGTTGGTACCCATAAGAGAGTGCCTTGGAATCAGGTAAGTTATTGGCAGACAATTGCTCATACAAAGGATCGAGTGTGTTTGTGCCAATGAGTAGTGGTGTATCAGAGTTTGAGCTTATATCCGGAACCACTAACGCAAGGGTAGGTAACTCAAGTCCAGACTGATCGAGCTCTTTTGGAAATGTGACACTTATCTCTATGTATCCTAAATAAGGAACTGCTTGACCGTTTGCGCCCTCGACTTCTAACAGATTACTGATGGGTTTAATTGAGAGGTCAGGTAAGTGTTCTTGGTAAAAAGAATTGGCAATGGTGGTTACCTGGGACCCTGAATCCAGTAAACAATTACATTCAACACTGTTAACTGAGACTGTAGCTGTGCATCGCCCACCCACTAATCTTTTGGGAAGTTTTGGCACTGAATGAGCATGAACTGGCTTGCAAAAAAGTCTCTCTGTCCTTTCCTTAGAGGGACTTGGTTCTACTTTAGCACCTATCTGTCCCACGATAGGAGCTTCTACCGGTTTAAAGGAGGAGACTGAGCAATTGGCTTTGACATCTCCCACTCGCGCTGCTTCTGTCTAAGAGCAAGTCTTTTAGTTGCAACTAGTGCTGGATTTGGCTCGTTGCTACAGCTAGAAGCTATGTGCCCATCTTCTCCGCACTTAAAACAGTATCCAGGCTTTGGTCTGGGCACCATTGCTGTTATCTGCTGAATCTGTTTGGGCCCATCTGGAATTTTAGTCCCCACACGGGGTTTTGACTCTTTTTGAGTTTTCTTTGCCTTTTTATCTGTGTTGTTAACCTTAAGCTGTGCAATTTGGCTCCTGAGCTCAGCGATTTGTTTGCGTAAGTCATCACAGTTATCATCTATTTCCAGTTCACAAGTGTTTTTACTCTGAGAGCATGTTGTTTGCACATTTGAATACACTCTAGTTCGTTGTGCCCCTAAGTGTTGTTTCATGCGTGCTGCTTTAGTAGCCTGTTTGTCTTCTTCAGTGCGCAGTTTGAGGAGAAGTGCTGTAAAATGAGGCGGGTTGTCTTTCTTTTGTTCGAGTTGCAGGTTTGAAATCAGCGAGCTGTCCCAACAGCCTCTGCAAAACTGCTTGAGCAGCTGCTGGTCGGCGTCACTGGAGGAAATTCCATTCCTCTGAATAACTAGGTTTAACAAGGTGTATAACCTCTGAAAGTAATCGGAAGGTTTTTCACCACTGTCCTGGTTTGTGTTTAAGAAGCGAGCAAAGAGCTCGTCGCCGTCTTCGACAGCTGCGTAAGCTGAATCGAGATGTTCAAGGTACGTTTCCGGGTCGGATTTTGGACTAAGAGCTTTAACGATGCTCGCTGCTGGGGCTGACAGACTCTCCACGATTCTTCGTACAATTTGGGACTTGGTGAGTGAAGGATCATTTATGCATAACACTACACTACTACGCCAAGTATCATAGTCAGTTTCAAAAGAAGGGTGTGGAACTCGCCCTGAGAACGGTTTTAGTCTGTATTGTGAAGTAGGCGGAGGGATAACCTCACTGCTTTTAACAATGTGTTCCACAATAACTCGCTGAACCTCAGGTGTGTTTAAAAGATTTGGTGGAATGCAAGGGTTTTGTTTTCCAGTCTCTGTAGGTGGACAATTGTCCTTTGAGTTGTTCATATAGTTAACTTCTGGTGTTAAAGGCAGGGAATATGTAACTTGGTCACTATGGAGCATTGGCTCTAGTTCAGTGACTGGTTCAGATGCATGGGTATCCCTTCCTAAAGATTCCCCAATTTTTGCCAGTTCCTCCATTAGAAGGTCTTTAAATGATTGATTGCTACGCGCAGCTATGTCCCTGAGCTCTGACAGATAGGCATCAGTGGCAGATGTGCTAGTTTCTAGACTGTACGCGCTGGCTAGGTCTTGAATATGAAAGAAAACATCTGGGTTCCTAGTACAAGGTTTGTCATAGGGTAAACATTGTTTCTTTAATTCCTTAACAGTGGCTTCATGTTGAAACTCCACAATAATCTGATCACAGTTTGGTAACTTAATGCGCCTGTTAACTGGTCCGAATCCTTCCATAAACCCAAAGACTTCGTTATCAAGGTCTGTATCAGTTAACCCACTGATTAAAACAGCATTTGAAACCTTGACCTTTTCTGTTTTTACAACTTCCATTTTAAAACACTCAAAAGTACCAATAATGCCAAAATGGCAAACCACTGTGACCTCCAGGCACTCTTATGATGTCAGTCAATGGTTAGCTAAGGTAACAACTCTACAATTCTCCTGGCTGGCTCGCCAAGTTTTATGTAACCGGATTACAGGATACAATAAGATAATTAAAAGAAAAATAAACAAATGGGCCAATAATTAGGTTCGGGGAGAATTGGAGGTTGTTTAAGAATGACTGGAGTCACGGGTATAGCATGAAACGGTTTATATACTAAATTTTAATAATAATGGGAGATATAACACATAAAGATAACACATAAAAACAGATGAAAACAATCGACAATAGTAAAATGGTCGGTATGAGATTTGATCATATGAGTCACAAGTCAGCCGGCGTCAAGTCAAATCCCCACGCTTGGGGTGAAAGTCAGAGTCCGGTGGTGCGATTTTTTCCTACCACACCGTTGAGATTGTTCACAGAAGAGAGCAGTCTGCTCTTCAGTTACTTGAGATGTCCTGGTTCGTTCAGTGGTTAAGGCTCGCCATCTCCCTCGTCAGGAAGAAATCCAGTTCTCGTTCCAAGTGAGTGATCATAGGAGTCGGGATCAAACCCAAGGAAAAAAAAAAACCCAGCCAACGCGCTCCAACGGTTCCCTCCTACAGAGGATTGGTTCACTCTGTCGTCTCCACACAAATCGCGTTGGTTCCAAGTTCCTAGCTCTTATTAGAAGGAGTCAAGTCCGCCTCTCCCTCTATCTATGCGGCACCCAAATCAGGGTTCTTCACGGCCTCGACCGTTGTTTTTTTTTTCTCTCTCTCTCTCTCTCTAACCGCTCAGTCTTTGCTTTCTGTATCTGCGTGCTGCACAGCCGTTTGTCTCTCCTCTCGCTCAGCTGCGTCGCACGGTTTTATTTCGCGGAGGCGGGACTTATTTCTCTCAGCCAATGAAATTTCAGATTCCCACCTGGACCAATAGTATACAGCTTTCCTCTTCTGTTTCTGTTAGGGATGTTCAAGATTCTTGTTTTAACCGATGTTTAATATTAAACTCGTTATTTTAGTTATTCACCCTTCCAATAATTCATTATGAAATTATCTATTAGTTAATTAGATATCTATTAATTAGTATTGTTAATTTCCTTAATTTATATTTTATATTTTATCTAAATTGAGGATGGATCATATTAGTAAGCCAATTAGTTAATACCTCATTAAGGTTCTAGCTTCTGGGTTACACATGCATGGATGTTTTCAACTCCGTATCTGTCTAAAGCATGGAATAAGTGTAATCAGATCATTTTCTATAATTAAATATTGTTTAATGGAATGAAGATCGGCTCAAGTTTTTAAAATAGGATCGTTCTATGTTGAGAAATCATGACGTTATTATTGTTTTGATCAAATCTTGAAAATAGCACCCTCTGCAATCTGTTGGTGTTTAGCATTTATTTCAGGAGTAGCTACTAGAACAGATGATTAGAGGTGTGTCCTTCAATTAGCAATAGCGTGCAAGGTATCATAAATAGTAGCTTGACATTGGCTGAAGTTCCTCGTGCCTTTAAACACGCTGTTCTACAGCCAATCTTGAAAAAACCCAGCCTTGATCCCACCGATTACTCTAATCTCCGACCATTTTCCAAATTACCGTTTTTATCTAAGGTCCTTGAGAAAATAGTGTATGAACAGTTGCTGAAACATCTAAATGAAATTCAGGTAATGGACACCTCTCAGTCTGGTTTTAGAAAACAGCACAGCACTGAAACTTCTCACGTTCAGGTGTTTAATGACATTTTTCTACCTTTAGATTCAGGTTTCCATGTGGTTCTGGTACTTTTGGATCTATCCGCAGCATTCGACACAATCGATCATGACATTTTGATCACAAGACTTCACACTTGGGCTGGTATTTCTGGCTCAGCCCTAGATTGGTTTAGGTCATACTTTTGTAACAGGTCCGCTAGGGTCATGTTGGATGGCTGTTCATCCGAGTCACAGCCTCTACGTTGGGGTGTCCCACAAGGTTCAATACTCGGCCCGTTACTGTTCAACCTCTATATACTGCCCTTAGGAGCCATTTTCAGAAAGCACGCTGTCTCATACCATCTTTACGCTGACGACTGTCAAATCTACTTTTCATTTAAGCCAACTCAATCAACGAAAGTTCTGTCTGATTGTATCCTTGAGGTCAAGCAATGGCTAGCTGATAACTTCCTCCATCTTAATGACTCCAAAACTGACATAATCGTTTTCAGTCCGTACAGTACCACGGCTACTCATCAACCTGACCTCAACTATCTCTCACCTAATGTATCCTCTGTAATTTCCAACCTTGGAGTAAAAATGGACCAGGCTCTGAAGATGGTCAATAGCACAGTTAAATCATGTTTTTACCAACTAAGACACATCTCGAAACTAAAGCACATCCTGAGTGTCCGTCTTCTGAAATCTGTGGTCCACACTTTCATCACTTCAAGGCTGGATTACTCTAACTCCTGCTTGTATGGCATCAGTAAAGCAGCTCTTTCTAGACTTCAGCTGGTCCAGAATTCAGCAGCTAGATTGCTGACTGGAGCTGACAGAAGACAACACATTTCTCCAATTCTGAAATCTCTCCACTGGTTGCCCGTGCAGTTCAGGATAAATTTCAAAATTATGCTTCTGACTTACAAATCCTTGAACCATCAAGCTCCTCCATATCTGTGTGAACTTGTCCATTACTACAACCCGCCGCGTGCTCTCAGTCCGAAGATAAGCTCATCCTAGCTGCTCCGAACGCACGTTTAAAAAGCCGTGGAGAAAGGGCTTTCTCTGTCTGTGCACCGAAGCTGTGGAACACATTACCGCTACTAGTGAGGCAAGCACCAACAGCTAGCATTTTTAAATCACGCTTGAAAACTCAATACTTCAACCAAGCGTATACCACATAATTATGGACCTCAGTCACAACTGCATTGTTAAAAAATGTAATTCAAAATATCAACTTCCAAATTATTCAGGTTCTTTTTTGAAATGTTTTTCTAATTTTTTATTATCCCGGTGTTTTATTGATTTCTACCTGTTAGTTCTGGGAATTTTGTTGTATTTCCTTTTTATCTTTTATCTGTGTTCGACATGATTGTATATTTTTTGCTGGTTTAATTAACTAACATTTTTTGTGTACAGCGCCTTGTTTGGTTGTAATGCCTTGTTGAATGCACTTTATAAATAAAATTGGATTGGATTGGATTGGATGATTAGGAGTGTAACGGTACTGGTATTCACGTTCAAGTTTTTCAGTACACAGTGTTTGGAACGGCATGCCAAACTTACACACGGACATGTATCGGCGTAGAACTTCAGCCTAACAGCACACATGGCTGTGTCCAGTTCAGGGGCAGCATCCTTCGAAAGACCCGGTCTACCCGGTGAACATAGACTGGTGTCGGTACCTGACACCGGGTCCTGCGTTTACCGGAAAGACCGGAAGAAAACGGCTGTGAAAATAGATGGTTTAGCCTTCAGATTCATCCCGGGCCTTATCTCGGCGTCTGTCCTTCTGACCCTGACCGTAACCCAGACATCAAACATTTCCAACTAAACGAACTCCAAACAAAACATGCATCCAAGTCCTCACTGGCTGATTGGCCGGCTGAAGTTCTTGCCTACCTGCTAAAAGGAGTCTTTGATTGGAGGGTAGAGTCAGCCAGCGACAGCTTTTGTAGGCGGGATTTATGATCAGTCTGGATGCAGCGGGTTAAACATCTTCTCTGACTGCAGTCAGGACCTGCCTCGGCAGCACGAGGACAGACTGCTATGTGTGGCACCACTTTTCGGTGAGACACACGTCAGAGTATCCAGAAGCAGCACTGCTCACGCCTGCTTTTGTTCACTAACTTAAGGAGCACACTGTGGCCTTCTCTGTGCTGCTTTAGCCCCGCCCACATGCTTGGAGACATCCGAGGTCCTGAGAAGGCTGTGAACCACGGACATCTTGGTGTGAATAAACCCTGACCGTGTGTGGGAAGGCCGATCTAACCGAGACTGGACCGGTCCAGTCGAGATGTGAAAAAGCCACAAATGACTCTCAGCTACAACCACATCACCTTTTAGTTCATTATGTGCAAATCTGACCAAGTTGCAGCTATTTTTGACTTTGCTAAGGTCCTTCGCTCATGTTTGAATACATTTACAGTGACCTATAGTAGAAATTAATGTCAAATGAAAGTCAACGACAGCGGTACTTTGAGTGGAAAAAGTAGATTGAAACGACAGGATATGGACTCTTATTTCCTGACTTCTCTCCTCTGATTGGCTGACACCAATGTGACTCTACCACTGACTTGGTTTGCTCTCTTCGATGTTGATGTTTTATCTCCACAAATAACTCACATCTGAAGGAGTCCTGCTGTGTTGTGGAGTTGCTAATGCTAACTCTTAGCTTCTACATTCTCTGCCATCTTCTGGACACTAAACCAACAACAGTGTTCCCCGTTGTGAGTCCACGAATGTTAAGTGAAGCGAAGCTAATGCAGGAAGTAGGTGTAGTCCAGGATGCATGTTAAACTCAGGGTAATCGTTAAAAAAATGCTGTAAAAAATGGTTTCTCTGCGAAGGGCCTCTTTAAATACAAATGTAAACATAAACCTAACCCGACTACTTTTAGAGTTGCATTCAAATCTGCCCGGCGGTTGGTGGAACAACTGGCTAATCCCACAAAGGAATACACACACAATCAAAAACATCATAGCCCACCTTTTGCTGGAGGACCATAAATACTCTAAATCCCTTAAATAATAATCTCAGACGATGCAGCCCGTTCTCCATCTAAGCTGCCAGATTCATCATTGCAGGTTTTTTTCCTGTAAACACCCCTCACCCTAGAATCAAAGGGCTCCTTGTGTATTTGTGTACTTTTGTGTATATTTTTCCACACAGGAAGCAGCCGAGGTCTCTGTTAGTCACCTACAGCTTTGTGTCTGAAGACAAATGAACGTCTCCGTCCACTGAACAATGAACGGGGGTTTCATTTCGGGCCATTTCACTTGATTAAATATTGGGCAAAAGCCTGCAGGCTACAAACACACATTACTCAAGGCGAGGAACAAAAGCTGTGGTGGCAGTGATTCAACACACAAAACCAAAGTTTCCTTGTTGAGCTGGAGCCGAGCGATAAGGAGCGAGTGCTTCCAATAACTCAGCTGTTGTCCCTCGTCCCCAACAGTCAACATGTCAAAAGACGGGGCACGCTAAGAGCCCCCCCATGATATTTACTGCTCTGGCTGTCCTCTTTAGCAGAGCCACTAAGCTGCAGGCCAATACTCGTTTTCTTTTATTTCAAACAATATCATTCTCTGAAACTGTGTGTGATTTTTTTAAATGAGAATCAGATAAAAGGCCGGGTTTCATTCATGTCTGAAGTCGCTGCTGTGCATTATGGGTAGACATCTCTGCCGTCACCAGTGTTGCACCAGAAAATCTGTTTGTTCTGGCTTTTCACGACTAAGTTGTGCCTCCTAAACGCTTCTAGATTATTGTCACACATTTCCATCGAACCACTTCCATCCCTAAAGGCAACGTTTTCATATTTTTAAATCATTTTCTGGAGCCAGTATGTGCTAAAATAACCCTTTACTGGGTTAATGAAATGTCATCCCCACCGCCCTCTGTGGCCAGAATACCGCACTTGCAACTTCAGAGTGGCAGCCCACTCCCTGTTGAACTTAGAGCTGACAAGCCAGCCTGAAATCGTCCATCTCCAGACCTTTTTCTTCTTAAGAATCTTTCAGATAATTTTATTGTCTCTATTCTTAACTCATTCACTGCCATTGATGACTAAAGTCATCATTTTAGATCCAACCGTTCACTGCCTTTTTTTTTAAACGTTTGAGCATCGTAACAAGCCCCTGTGCTGAGAGAACAAACATCTCAGCCTTGAAGCCGATCTTCATCCGCGTACGTCACACGTCATATGATCAGGAAGCAGAACATCCATGTGTCAGGAGATCATTTTGGGCCGCTGCTGTAAAAAAAAGTGAGGCGCGAACCGGAAAAGCGTCTGCCGATCACAATTCGACAACGGATTATGAAAGAATGGATAACGCTCGAAACACGCAGATTCTTCTTGATGTAAGAGGTGAGTCTCTCTTTGTTTTGGTTGTTTTTGGTGTCGACATCATGCTAGCGCGCAACGTTCTGTGACTCTTAATAAAACAGTAAAAACAGTGAGAAACGCTGCCAGCGAAGGCCGTTGGCAATCAGGAAACAGCTGGTAGAGAATCCGCCTTGATCAATTTCCTTCTGGGATTAGTAAAGTATTTTTGAATTGAATTGATTGAGTTAAGGACAGCAGTGGTTCAAGAGGTAAAGCAGCTAGTGCCTGGTTAGGCTAGGTGTCCAGGAAAAATAAATCTAATTTCTTCTTCTTCTTCTTCTTCTTCTTCTTCTTCTTATTACTGTTATTAAACCCAGAATGATTCAAAATGTAATTATTTCCTCAGATCGATGGTAGAAATTGTCACTTCATCAGCAAACAGACTAAACCTCGGTATTTATTGAGGACTGGTGATTATTAGATAATCAGTGAGATTGATCAGCAGCACTTGGCTGCTGCTTAAACTCTTAATTCATGAAGATGCAGGGAGCGATTTTTTTTAAAGTAAAAGGGTTAAAATACTTAAGAACAGATAATTTAACAGTCAAAAACTGATCCCCACGTTTGCAGCTGTGGCACATTTATTATGTGATCGACTCATTCAAAGAAACGAAAAGCTAAATCAAACCCCGGCTTTTGCTCAACCTGAACAGAAATGTGGGTCACAGATATCTCAGAAGTAGGTTGTCCAATTATTTCCCAAAGTCGTCTTCGGTGCTTCTGGCTAGTGGCTCTTCCACCGTGTGAGTTCGTCTAAACTAAATAGCCTAAAACTTAAGAAACTCTGCAAGTTGAGCCACAAAAATATCATGAAAAATTCACAGTTGATTAAAAAAAGTTCTTTACTCAGTCATTCTTAAACATGTGTTAACCTAATTTTCTGGGATAATGTTGCGGAAATGAATCCCATGAGCCATTTTGCTGAAAGATACTTTTTCAGACTAATGATTACACCACACCAGTAAGGATGAACTGGTTTCTGAGCAGAATGTGAAGGGCATTAATGGTAACCACTGACCTCACACCTACTGTGGTGTACACAGAAGATGGCATGATGCCATAGGAAATGGTCTTGTTTTCTCACGCATCACAGGAGCCGTCTTCCTGCCCTCGATTCCCCGTGAATAATCCGCCCAATGGCAGAACTAATGGTTAACAAGCACCTTTGGTCAGAGATGGCTTAAACACCATAACCCTAACCTATCTCTGCAAATGATCTAACCATGATCTAACTTTTGGTTCATTTCATGGTACGAGTGTTCATCCTGACCTGAATGGACCGCTTTTTGAGCCAATTCAGTAATCACACTGATTGGTTTCATTACACCCAACATCCCTCTCCTGCCAAAATGGTTTAGTTTGAAACCATTTTATCATCACTTGATGAAATCAGACCCACATCTCTGGTCAGATTTTCTACAATTAAGCTATAAATTAAACAAAAACATAAATTTAATTTGACCAGAATAATGATAATAATAATAATCCCAAACACCGCAGAAGTCCTCGTGCCTTCCTGCAGAATCCGTCCCAGACACGAAGGCGATGTTTTAGCTGCTCACCTCCATCTCCCGAGCTCAGTTCCATAACTGGTGGCTTTCAAGCAGATCACAGAATACCTCTCACTAAACTGTCTGCTTGACCCTTACCAATCTGGGTTCAAAAAGGGCCACTCCACTGAAGCTGCTCTGTTAGCAGTGAGGGAATCCTCAACAGAAGCTAGAGCGACTGCCAAATCCTCAGTGCTTATCCTGCTCGACTTATCGGCTGCATTAGGCACTGTCAACCATGGCTTCCTTTTGTCCCCACTCTCTAGCATGGGCATCGCAGAGAAAGCACACGCCCGGTTTGAATCGTACCTCACAGGACAATCATTCAGTGTATCTTGGCTTGGACAATCCTTTACCGTGCACTATCTTGCCACAGGAGTCCCCCAGGGCTCTGTACTAGGACCTCTACTCTTTGCCATATACACCACCTCACTGGGTGAGATCATTCGATCACATGGCTTCTCCTACCACTGCTATGCAGACGACACCCAGCTCTATCTGTCATTTCCACCGGGACGACCACACTGTCTCTGCACGAATGTCAAACTGTCTCTCTATATCAAAATGGATGAAATCCCACCATCTCTAACTCAACCTCTCAAAAACTGAACTACTTGTCATCCCAGCAAAACCATCCATACAGCACAATATCTCAATCCAAAATGACTTCCTATCTCTGGCTCCTTCAAAGGCAGTTCGAAATCTGGGTGTTGTGATTGATGAACACCTGACCTTTAAAGATCACGTTGCCTCTGTTGCTCTTTCATGCTGCTTTGCGCTGTATAACATACGGAAGATCAGACCATACCTGACACAACATGCCACCCAGCTCCCGGTGCAATCTACTGTCATCTCCCGCCTCGATTACTGCAATGCCCTTCTAACTGGTCTTCCAGCCTGTACTGTGAGACCTCTTCAAATGGTCCAGAACACAGCGGCGCGTCTTGTCTTCAATCAGCCAAAAAGAGCACACGTCACCCCTCTGTTCATTGAGCTCCACTGGCTACCTCAAGCAGCACGCATCAAATTCAAATTGCTAACACTAGCATACAAAGTCCGAGATGGTACGGCTCCCATCTACCTGAATCCTCTTGCAAAGGCTTATGTATCGGCCCGGCCGCTCCGGTCATCAAAGGATCGTCGGCTAGCAGTGCCTACACCACGCTCAGGACAATCCAGACTCTTCTCATGCATCGTTACACAAATGTGGAATGACCTTCCAAGCACTACCAGAACAGGGGCTTCCTTTTCAATTTTCAAGAAACTCCTGAAGGCCCTGCTCTTCAGAGAGCATCGTCTAAACTAGCACCCTCCCTGCACCCGTCCCCCCTCTCTACTGTCCACTCCTTTGTTCCCTACTCTCCATGATTGATGTCAAGTTGTTGTTGTTGTTGTTGTTAGCCTCAAGGGCAACATGCCGATTATCACTTGTAAGTCACTTTGGACAAAAGCGTCTGCTAAATACATAAACATAAACATAACTTCAGTTTAGCTAACACATCTCTCCTCGATGTGACGGCTGGCTCCTGAACAAACTTGAAACTTTATTGCTTGGACAGTTTTTTCGTTGTTCTGCTCTCCTTCTGTTCATTTTCTTCCTTTCTCTTGCCTTTTTCTTCCATTTTACTTTTTTATGATCTACTGGGACTTCTTCTGCAACCATTCATCCTTCAAACCGTTTATTTTTGGCTTCCTTCACACATTTTATCTCAGGAATAATATTCTACATGCTCATTTTTACATAAGTTGTCTTTCTATGATTTATTAATAAACTTTTTACACTTTCTCTGTATTTTCCCTTGAAACATTTATTTTGCAGTTCTCGTGAATGTTTCCTTTATGCGTCAGACATCACGCTCGTTTCCTAAAGGTTGGTTTAAGCTTGACACGTCCGTGAGGTTCGCACGGCTCCGCGCGGCAAAATTGCGTCATTTTAACAACCACGCCCCGCCACCGCACCTCCGCACGGCCCAAAATTTCCGCAGCGCGCACCTAGGAAATTTTCTAACCACGTGGACGGTTGGACGTGGAAAAACATGGCGGACTGGCAAGAACTAGTATGGCAGAGGTTCGCAAATACAGACATTTGTATGATTCAGCTCAGAGATCACCGTGATCAACATGTTAATAATTCTTGGAGAGAAATAGCTCGCACTGTCGGAAAAGACGAGGACGCTGTTAAAAAATGCTGGAATGCCATGATGTAAACAACAGGAATTTCTACTTCTACTGTGGTGTAGAGTTGGATGCATGCCGTAGAGCTCCAAACTGCCCCCTATAGTTTGGGAGAATATTGGCTCACCGCAGAGACAAGCCGCATGAACAATAAACGCTGCGAGTTGTTAAGCGCGTTCCATCCGCGAGCCGCGTCACCAAGTGGAAAGTAAATGCGTCAAGCATAAACCAAGCTTTACACAACCACCTCCACGGCTGTGCTACTTTCTCTTCCCCATGTTTAAAACCCCACAGACCTCTTACAACATTAATGCAGATATGTTGAGTCTTCTATATGTTTATGGTGCTACAAAATCAGAACATTACAGCAGAATGAGAGGGAGGAGATTTCATGCTTTAAGCACAGCTGAGCTGGGTGTTGTGCCCAGACCTCAGGGACCGCTGGCAGGGAGGAACTACTTCCTGTGTCAGAGGGAGGGAGACTTAGCTCTTTTTGAAAGCACTGACCCCTCCAACACTCCTGATGTGCTGCTGCTTTATAAAAAGCTGCATGCACACTTTGCTTGATGTGTAATCTTTTTCTCTTCTTTTCTTTTCTTTCTTTCTTTTTTTGTTTTTTGTTGAGCAGATGGCAACCAGTCCCGGTGGCTTGATGGATCTGCTGGAGTGGAAAACAGCCACTGAGAGAACAGGGAGAAATAAATAAAATAAGAACCTCAAACAAGCAGAGGAAAGTGTATGGGCATGGAAAAGTTGGGTTTCTCGGTGTGGTGGAGGGCTCAGCTTTCGAGGTAAGGTTAGCAACGCCTTCATCCAGGTGGAGCTCAGAGCAGATCTGCTGCTCCTTCTCACCAGAAAGAGTCAGCTGATGTGGCTCGGGTTTCTGGTTAGAATGCATCCTGATCACCTCCATCTGGAGGTTTTCCAGGAACGTTCCACCAGATTTCCCCCAGGAAGACCCACAACTGAAGCCTCCAGTGAACAGATCTCACGTCCGGTTGCCGTTACAGTGATTTCCTTTTTGGATCCTGAAGGGCCAAGTCCATGATGGATCTGACTGAGAAGCTGACGACATCACATCTGTAGGTAGCAGCCACCAGATGTGAAGTAATCACTGAAAGCGACAGCCTGTTAATTACACGCAGCTTATTTATTTGTGGTGTGATGTCGAGCCTGTTGAGGGCGTGTTAGCTGGAAGCTGTACCTCTTTTGCTGCTCTGCCTCTTTTTTTATTTTCTTGTATAAAAAAATGTCAAACAAATGAGTAAAAAAACTAACTACAGGACACGTTCCCTGTGGGTGGCAGGCTGGCTGACTACTGGGACAGAAATGGAGCTTGTGTTAGACAGCACTGGATCAGAACTGGTCCCGGGCAAAGTCTCCGTGTCCCTCATGTGCTGATCTGCATCTGACCCTGACCTCCTTCAGGGAGGATCGGCCACATTTCAGTGCAGAATTTTGACCATTAGGTTTAAACCTTTTCAGAAGAACCAAATGTCTGAAGGCAGCATGACCAGGATGCAGCGTAGTAAAGCAAAAGTAGTGAAATCATAGTTGGTAGGAACCCTATCGAACCCCACCCACTCCCAACTTCATTATGCAGAGAACAAAGAGCAGAAATGTCAATGTGTGGCAAGTCAATAAACTCTCACTCAACCTGAGCAGTGAGTGCCTTGTTGGCAACATCAGGACCTGATTTCCCATCTCTATTATTCTTCCTCCTTTCTTCTCCCAGTGATGCCCCTCTCCATTGTTCCCCTTAGTTTCCCATTTATCCCCATTCCCATCTTTTTCTGTTGTGAACTCTCTGCTCCTCTTCTCTCTAGTCACTGTGTTTGTGTAGCAAAAACCATAATCAATGAGCTGCTGCTGTGTGCTGTTAGAGGTGTTGAATGGCAATCAATCTGCAACAAACACAGAAACAAATGACTTCCTATTGGACAAAGGAGGATGAGGAGGGAAGAAGAGGCAGAGGATGAGAAGGCTCAGATTGGGATGATTAAAGTTACTTTATATATATATATATGTATGTATATATATATATATATATATATATATACATATATATATATATATACATATATATATATACATATATATATATATATACATATATATATATATATATATATATATGTATGTATGTATGTATGTATATATATATATATATATGTATATATATATATATATATATACATATATATACATATACATATATATATATATATATATATATATGTATATGTATATATATGGATAGATGAAAGAATGGATGGATGGATATGTGGATGGATGAATGGATATTCTTCCATCCTTCCATCTCACACATATATACAGACATGTGTGTGTGTGTGTGTGTGTGTGTGTGTGTGTGTGTGTGTGTGTCTTTAGCAAGTCAGCACACCAGAGCAGAGTCTCTTAACGTGAGGGATGATAACATCTTTACAAGACAGACATCTATAAATCCCACTGGCGCCATCGCTGTGTGATACATTCTCTAAATGGGGTTAAGAGCTAATGAATTATGAACAAAGATTAGGAATAACATGCATGGAAGATAATACCAGCAGATTCATCAGTGAACAATCTCTGCTTGTTAATTGCATGCTGCTGCAGGATTGTAAAGATCTGTCTTTAGAGACTCTGCTGCTAACATCCCGATGCCGTCACTGTGACCTAAACCATCAAACCTCATGCTCCTCCAGCTCCTGACAATGAGGTGTATCGATAAAGTATGCTTCTGGATTAGCGTGAGATGAGAGGAAGATAATGTCAGCACATCTCCCTGCAGAGGTTGTTTGTGTTTGTTAATTTCCTCCTCCCTATTCCAACTGAGTCAATATTTAGCTCAAATAGCAATCATTTCCCACGAGATGGATCGAATCTATGTAACCAGGAGCAAATGGAAAAAGTAAAGGAAGGTTGAGCTCATTGTGTCAAGGCCAAAGTCTGCATCCTGAACCGGTTTGGGAAGAGAGACTGGAGGAAGACCAGGAACCAAAATACAGATGTGGAAACAACCTGCTTCATTTCAATTAGAACAAACAGAAAATGTTTACCAATAACAACTTTTTATCTTTTCACAGTCATCCACAATTCTTCAACACTAGTTTTGCAAATGATCATCCATCCATCCATTTATGTAACCATCCGTCCATCCATCCATCCATCCATCCATCTATTTATTTAATCATCTGTCCATCCATCCATCCATCCATCTATTTATTTAATCATCCATCCATCCATCCATCCATTTATGTAACCATCTGTCCATCCATCCATCCATTTATGTAACCATCTGTCCATCCATCCATCCATCCATCCATCCATCCATCCATCCATTTATGTAACCATCCGTCCATCCATCCATTTATGTAACCATCTGTCCATCCATCCATCCATCCATCCATCCATCCATTTATGTAACCATCTGTCCATCCATCCATCCATCCATCCATCCATCCATCCATCCATCCATCCTTCCATCCATTTATGTAACCATCCATCCATCCATCCATCCATCCATTTATTTAATCAACCATCTGTCCATCCATCCATTGTCCATCCATCCATCCATCCATCCATGTTACCATCTGTCCATCCATCCATCCATCCATTTATGTAACCATCCGTCCATTTATCCATCCATCCATCCATCCATCCATCCATCCATCCATCCATCCATCCATCCATCCATCCATCCATCCATCCATTTATGTAACCATCTGTCCATCCATCCATCCATTTATGTAACCATCCGTCCATCCATCCATCCATCCATCCATTTATGTAACCATCCGTCCATCCATCCATCCATCCATCCATCCATCCATCCATCCATCCATCCATCCATCCATCTATTTATTTAATCAACCATCTGTCCATCCATCCATTGTCCATCCACATATCCATCCATCCATTCTTTCATCCATCCATCCCTTTTCCCACTTGTTTCTGTCCAGGTGTAGCAGTTTCTGACGCCTACAGGCATTGGTAGAGATGAGATGTTACTGGTAACCAGTCTGTCCCAGGCCAATGGGAACCCAACAACCACTCAGAGACAGCCACCAGTAAATGAAGCATGCATGGCCCTGAACTGTGGAAGGAACCCAACGTAAAACCCACTTTTGAGAGGACATCAATCACATAGAAATGCCCCGGCCAGGTGTCAAACTTCCTGCTGTGAGGCCACAGTCCTGACCAGCTGTGCCGCCATGCAGCCACTAGGAATCAGATCAGATTTGATTTCACTCCCTAAGATAGAAGCGATATAGCCGTTGCCTTGCAGAACCTCTGTGGTGTCTTCCTACCAACCTGTCAGTACTATGGTAGCCGTCATATAGCTGTAGTGCCTTTCAGTGCCCACATTCACCGCTCCACTTGGACCCTTGCATCACGGGCCGCTCTTGACATCCTTTTAGTGAACTGAGGAAGTGTAGCTTCCTCTTGAAGCTCTCTTATGTTGGAGCTCTTGTTCGGGATTTTGTGTAATGGTGTTTTTTCCTTGTTAGAATGCTGAAGCTTTCTTTTCCGTCTTGTTTTAACTGGATTTTGTTACAATTCATCACGTTTTCCACCAGATTATGCAAGTTGTGTCTAAATTAATCTGAGTTAAATATCAGTGACATCAGCAATTCTGGTCCTCTAATCAAATATTTTCCCTTCTGAATTCCTCCAATGCTAATCTCACCTGTAGACCAGCGAGTCGTCCTGGCTTCCATTGTATTGTATCTGGAACATTCTGATTCCTGGAATATTCCTCTGGAAGTTGAATTTGATCAGCGCGGTCGATGACGTAGCCTCGGCCGTCACCACCCTCTTATCGACACCACCCTTCACATCACCAGTGACATTGCTCCCGTTGGCGCCACCTCGGATGGACGTAGAGATGTCTGACGATCCGGGGTCAGGCTCCTGGATGTTGTTGGTGTTGTTGGAAATGTGTGGGAGTTTTATGATGACCAAGTCAACAGTTTGGTGGGCTTCACCAGCAGGGTTGGATGAGATGCAGGTGAAGGAACCGATGTCTTTCACAGTACTGATGAGGATGTCCAGGGTCCCATTGTTGTAGACCAAGGTTCTAGAGGAGTTGGACACCAGTTTGCCTTCGGGTGAGATCCAGTGAATGGCCGGTTCTGGATCACCCCTGGCCTTACACCTTTCAAAAGGGAAAAGTGAAAAGAAACATTAAAAACACGACAGAATGAGAGCAACAACAAAAAAATAAATAAACAAAGGTTTATGATGGTTTCTGGTTTCTTTACATAACCTTCTGGGAAGCAAACGTAAAGAAAAACAACTTAATGATCCTGCTTCAAAGCAGATGTTTCTCGCATCATCTTAAATGATGATTCCAAAGAAGTTATGAAAATATAAGTTAGCATGCTTTCAAGATGGCTGTGGTTACATTTGAATATATTTGCACTTGATAGAAGAAAACGCAAAAGTCAAAATTAACTGCCTACATTAGACGGGATGAAGCAGCAGCAAGTCAAATTTCCAAAGTCTGTAGAAGAATTTTACTTAAAAAAGAAAACCTAAAATTTTCACAAGATTATATCTGTTAGTAATTAAGAAAATATTGATAAACTTAAATAATGCAATATTTTGTGTTACGATAGCAGTGCATTGATTGTTTATTGAGAATTTACAGGCAAACATTCACTTATTTCCTTTGTGTGGTGCAATTCAAACTCCGACTGCTAGGTGGCAGCACTTTTCAGCGCCTTCATTCTGAGGGAACAACAGGATCTGGTGATACTACTGGATGTGTCTTGGAAGCGTCTGACCTGAGCTTTCCCATTAAATTCAGTCTTTTAGTATTGTAATATATGGCATCACCAGATTCGTGCTTCTAAAAGTTGAAGACATTGAACAATATATTGGAAAGTCATTTATGGTGACATGAAAACAATGAAAGTAAAAATCGTTGAATGGCATTCTGGCCAAAACTGAAGATCTCAAATGTAAAATCAACATTTCTTTGATTCCAATTATAAGAACCGGGCAAAATGATGCAAATAAGAAAACCTATTATATATTAATATTAACGTATGTCAGATGTGTGATGGATCTGTGCCAGAACATGAAAATCTAAAAATACAAGACACTTAAAAATAAAAGGCCAAAGTGTTCTGGGTCACAGTGACCCTTATTTTCAGTGATTATGTTATCAGAAAAGTGCATTTAGATGTATTAGTGTTAATCAAGAGAAGAACAGTTAATTGAGATAAAACACTGTGACATGAGCTTCTTCTGGGCTCTGCTTATTTGAACACATATCTCAGATTTACTCATTTTTTTAACTTAAAGGGACTTTTCGGACTTTTGAATTTTTATGCTCGCGATTGCCCCCTCAGGCCAAAAGCGTAACAGCAGCTTCAATAGTAGGCTCGTGCACGAGGCGCACATGCTGTACGTGCACGCTCCTTAACAAAAATAACAACTGAGACAGTCCCGTGTGTGTGTGTGTGTGTGTGTGTGTGTGTGTGGCCCGGAGAACAGAGGACAGGAGAACGCGCAGCTAATTAATTAAATAATTTGGTTCTGTAGCTTTCTCTTCAGCACAGCCGACAAAGGTTTATGATGGGTCAGTCCTCCTGCATGCTCAGATCATTCCCTTCCCTTGCTTGAAAAATTGTTCCAAAATGAAAGTTGAACCCACATCTTTTTTATCTGTGAATTCAATGCCGTTCGGCGAGTCTCAGATAAAAATTTGGGTGTCTTATTACTGTAAAAAAAATATACTATTAATGTAAAAAAGAAACTCCAAATAACAAACTTAATTCACACCCGGAATCGAAACCAGGTCTTCTACAAGAGAGTCAGACATCTTACTAGGTGAGCTAAAGCACCAGTGATGTCTTTTGTATCTGTAACATTTATATCCTTGATGACAGCTGAAACAACGTCAATCCAAAGAACGGTTCGGAGTGAAAATGGCTATTTTGTTGCTAATTTGCAGGAAATATCTAGAAGAAAGTTCTACAGAAAGTAGCTAAGAGTTCTCAGAAATGTAGCTAGCTTTGTCACTAGGCGTTAGGAACAGCGACAAAGTGGCACTGCCTCTCTCTCTGCTGCTAAAGCTACGGATAGCAAATGCTACGGGCTATGCCTGAGCGTGAACGCGCATGAAGCAGCCTGCTCGACCCGAGCAGCTCTCTTTTTCTGTGATTTTACAGAAAAACAGGCAATCTCAGTAAAAATGCCAGGGCTCATTCTACAGGACCAGGGCATTGCAGGAGAATGTATGAAGAAGACATTTATTATTTCTACACATGTTTTGGCTGTCAAACTTCCATAATGCCCTTTTAAACATCTCGGTCCTGCAGATTTTAAATTAACTATTGGATCTTAAAAAGTTGTCTCTAATTCAGAAACGTGTTTAACTGAAGCCATAAACTAAATAAAACCACACGTGTTCCATACATAAAAATGATGTCTGGGTTTATCATCTTATGATTTACACAAAACAAAACTTAAAATAAGTTGCCAAAGACCAGATTCCATAAAGGAAAATGAACAATTGGATGTTGTTTTATTTTTTCATCCTCATTTCCATAACTCCATATTTGGATATATAAGATTTATCTGAACTGGAAGCGTGTGACCAATATAAATGCAAATGAAGCAATCATCATCTCCCAGACTTGTTGTTCTGATGAAGTCCTGTCATTTTCATGGAATGTTTAGAAGCAGTGGGGATTTTTATTTTCCTTTATTGAATTGTCGGATGATGAAAACAACTTATAATTTACCTCAGAAGGAGTTGAAAAGGCTTTTTCTGTGTTTTTGGACGATAACAAATACCTGAGGGAGACTCTCTGCCCCTCGAGGACCCTCATCTCATGGGAGTATCTGGTGATGAGGGGGGGCTCACAGAGGAACTCCTCCTCGGTGATGGACCAGAAGTACCGACCCGAGAGGTGCTGAGGCGTGGCGCAGGTCTCCAGGTCGTCCTCCCGGTTCAGCCTCCTCAGCCAGAGTAGCTCACAGTTACAGTGCAGAGGGTTTCCACCAAACGACAGGGCAAAGGTGGAGGGGGTGTGGTCTCCTGATGTCGCCAGCACCTGAGAGAAGAGGAGAGGAAAAGCAGTTTTAGAATAAGATAATGATTCCCTTTAGACACGGTGATGAGTGCTAGTCTTTATTTCAAATGAAAGGAAAAGGGCAACAGACATTTCCAAGACATGAAGCTGTAAATAAATACAATTCAAAAAAGAAAAAAACATTATTTGCAGGTAAAGTAAAGAAAACATTGACTAAATCATGTGTCTACCATAATTAAATAAATTATTTTCAAATTTGTATAAAGATGGGTCGATTTAAAGGTGTGGGACACTGAAAAAAACACATTTTTATGATTATTTCTGATTAGAATGGGTCACTGTGAGTTTTTCAGGATGAACATGAAAATAGTCGCCTACACCTATCTGCTGCATCAGCTTCTGCTGGAAATCCAAAAGGGTTCAAATAAAAGTAACTGGACTTCTCTGATAGAAAATCTAGGATTAGACAAGCCTGACAGATCTACGTCACCCTGTCACTTAACATTCATGGGCTCACCCATCTGGACTCACGACGGGGAAGGCTGTTGTTGGTTTAGCGTCCAGGAAACGGCAGAGAACGTCTCAGCTAGTAGAAGCCAACCGTTAGCATTAGCAACTCCACCAGACAGCACAAATCAAAGCCTTATTGTGCACTTCCTCTAAGTGCACTTTGCTAAGGACCGTCAGGTGAAGTGCAAGTATTGGGACTTGGCCTGAAGCTGATCTGATCTGACTCACTTCTACTTCCTGAAACTGTTGCACTGGAGCTTTGTTTCCCCAAAGTATGACTCACAAGGCCTTCACTCCTACTAGAGACCACCTCATTAAACGAGTGTTCCACATAACTAATCTGTGCTGCTCGTTTCCCAAAAGTGCATCAAAAATATGTTTTATTATTATTATTTTATATTTAAGTGTCTCATCTTTCACACGTTGGGAAGTAAAACATTTCAACTTCACAAAATATTAATAAACTGGCATAAGACATCAACTAAATAAGCCTGTGACAACAGTAACCCCCTGAGACCTGGGCTTTTGTTTCATGTGCATTTTAAATCCAGGATTACTATTTGGGATTATTTGGGATTAGTAGGACCTAACGAGCAAAACAAAAATGGCTCAAAACACAAACAAATAAAGAGAAGCGTGTGACCCTGAATAACGCAAAACAGGTCTAATACGAGCAGAATTTCTCCAAATTCACAAAAATATCTCGTTCATCCATTCATTTAATAGTAGTAATAAATATTAGAGGCATGAGTAAGCAGAGGGTTCCTGGTTATTCTGGAGTGCGGTGTGTGTTTTGAAGCTTCTCCAGAGATTACCTGCGCCCGCTGAAAGAGCGGGTCTGGTGGCAGCTTTTGAAGTTTATTGGAGGTGACGTCCAGTCGGTTGAGTTTCTGCAGGAGGGAAAAGGTTCCCTCTGGAATATAATCCAGCATGTTGTGGTCTAAACTCAGCGTGTGGAGGCTTATCATCTTCTGCACAAATAAAGAAAAACAGGAACCAGCTTTTTCTTGTGCTCTGCTTTTCACAAAGGATCCATTATGTCGGTCAATAGTTGGAATAATAAGGAATTATTTAGTTTTAGGGGTAGGAAATAAAACTTTAACCACCGACGAATGAAAATAACGTAACTAAGGACTGTGAGTTTATTTACAAGCCCAGAAGTTAAACATCTTGTCATGAAAATTTGATGTTTTTAAGCCTGAACGCAGCTAAATGACCACTGACCTGAATGGCCTCCCAGGGAATCGAGTCCAGGTTGTTGTAGCTGAGGTCCAGCTCTTCCAGCGCCAGCAGGTCGTTGAACGCGCCCTGATGGATCAGAACCAGCTGGTTGTTGTTCAGAATCAGGTGGTGGAGCTTGGACATCCCGCTGAACGTATCGTTCCCTATTCTCGTTAGCCGGTTGCTGCGAGAGATCAAAGGAAAGAGAAAAGTCTGATGAAACGTTCCGGGGTGGAGGGGTTCCCGCCACCTGAGAGGGCGTACCTGTTCAGGTGAAGCGCTCTGAGATTTTCCAGGTCAGCGAAGGCATAAGGTGTGACGTAAGAGATGGTGTTTCTGGATAACGTCAGGTCCACCAGCCGAGTCATGTTTGCAAAGTCTTTCCTTTTCACGCTGTGGACACAAAATAAGCCCAAGTTAAACAGGAAGTGAGGATGGGACACCTTACTGACGAGGGACGATGATTTTAGGAACCTTTTCAAAAATACTTGAAGATTCCGTCTGATTTTAATGTTGCTTGGTCAAAAAAATCTAATAAAATAACTTTAAGATAGAATCCATGCTTAAACACACGTGTTTTTTTACTCTCAGAGCTTTTTAGATCATTTTTTTTCAACATCCTCAAACCAGAAAAAAGCCTTGAGCCGCTCCTCTGACTAAAAAACAACCTTGACTTTCTCTCAGGCAAACAAGTTTCTTGTAATCAGATGGGCTTTATTTCATTCCAGCGGCGACAATAACACGTCTGAATGTTCTCTGTCCAAATATCTGTCCTCTGATTCATTTTCACCGGAAGCTTCTTGGCGCCGTCACCTCCTGACATCAAGGATTAGCATCTTTGCTCCCGGTTTTGAGGGAACGTTGATCATTGCTGCGCATTAAGACTGAATCTGTCATGAGAATTATTCACACACGTCAGAGTTTGTTTGAGTCGTTTGAGGACAACACACTTCACGTCTGTTTCATAAGTTAGCCTCAACAAGGAGGGTGCCGTGTGACCAATCAGGATGGTTCTACAAAATAAAAGTAGATCTGATCAAACACGCCGTGTACCATTATCGGCGCAAGGCAAGAATCTGAAGAAAAGACTACGTTAAAGGGTGAGCAATTACAGTGCAGAAGGTGCATTTAAAGGCTGATGAATACATGAACATTTTCCATTTTGATGTAATAGTTACTAGGGTCAGGGCACGTTTGAGCAGCTCCACCCTGTTTGGTTCTGACCTGAGGTTCTACCAGCTGACTGTTTCCTAGGGATCTCAGTGTCATGTTCCCGAGCCGAGGTGAGCGCTCCTCTTCCAATCTAACCGCCTCTGAGCTGATTACCCACAGGCGAGGAGCGGAGGGGGCTGCAGCTGCACAAGATTCCCAATCAGGAACTCGGACATAAAAGGAGGATGGAGACACCTCACTACGCCGGATGGTTGCTCCAGTTTAGGTAGCCCCAGCCACTAATGGACGTAAATTTCACTTTAAAGGGGGGGGGGGTGGGGGGGTGGGGGGGTGGGGGGGGGCTTGGGGGGTGGGACAGGCTTATGAATGATAAATGATCCGCACTTGTATAGCGCCTCTCAGAGTAAGGACTCCAAAGCGCTTTACACTACAGTGTATCATTCATCCATTCACACACTCATTCACACACTGTCAGCTGCCCTGGGCGCACTGACAGAGGCGAGGCTGCCGAGCACGGGCGCCACCGGTCCCTCCGACCACCACCAGCAGGCAAGGTGGGTTAAGTGTCTTGCCCAAGGACACAACAGCAGAATTCTCTGTCCAGAGCCGGGATCGAACCTGCAACCTTCCGATTACTGCTGCTTCAACACAAACGGTTGTTTTCCGCTTGGTCCTAGAGCTCAACCAGTGTCACTTTAATATAAAGTAATATTGTTTTTGGATGGTAAAAAGTGCAGGGGTCAAAACTTGACTTTGGAAAAAGTGGGGGGGACAACACCCCCCCAAAAAAAATTACGTCCATGCAGCCACTCGTACTCATTGCTTGTTTGTTCGCTTTTGACTCGTCTTGGAATATTTGGATTTTGAACTTGGACTGTTTATGGATTACGCTTTTGGATTACCCTCACGTCTAGTGTTTGTTTGCCTCCCTCAGGATCTCTACACACCCTGCCTCACCCTCACCGCTTGAACTCCGGATCACCTGCACCACGTTCCATCCTCCTCCGTTATTCCTGTCTGGACCCTCTCCACTACCTCACCCATCCCGGATCCCTCATCCTCTGCCCGGCGCTCACCTCGGCTTCCCCGCCTCCCTCGTTCACCCCGAACGCCACATGGACAAGAGCTGTACAGCTCACTCCCACTGGACTTCCCAGTGCTACCTCTGTTCCCGTTTCCAAATAAAGTACTTTTCTTCAACTCAACCAGCTCGTCGAGTTGATTCTGCATGTCTTGGGTTAGACGCATGCGTCATGACACTCAGAGCCCTCCAGGCGTATTTACAGGAAGGAGATCAGACATTTGTTCTGGCTGTGACTTACAAACTAGTAGAAGCACTTTGAAATCAATTCTGTAGTTAACTGTAGCAAGTGTAGAGATTGAAGAACAGGAGTGATGTGCTCGGCTCTCTTGGTTCAGCTGCAGTTGCTTCACAGCTTTTTTAGGGAAGACCAGATAAAAGACCGTTGCAATAGTCCAGCCTGCTGATGAACACATGAATGAGTTTCTCTAGAGAAACTCATTCATGTCATATCATGACTCAGAGGTTTCATGTCCAGACATGAAACATTTGAAGATAAAACGCTGATCTAGGTACAGCCAGTGAAGCTCAGGTCAGCTATGACACCAACATTTCTAACCTGGGTCTTTGGCTTCATTCCACTGGAGCCAAGTTGAGTGATGAAGTAAAGGTTTAGTTTGTCTTTTATGTTGTCAGGTTACAACTAAAGAGGAAACAGCCAAATTAATTCATAATCATCCCCATCCTTTACATCAGGAGTTCCCAAAGTCCAGGCTGCGACCCGACTCTTGGTTACATAGAGCTGCACACGGGTCTGGATAAGATTTCTAGAAATTAAAATAAAATGAAAATAAATAAATAAGAATAAAATAAAAATTCTTAATCTTTTTTTTTAGCATAATTGTTGCAAAAACTCAACCAGCTGGACATAAGTGAACATGACCTGAACTGTTTTCTTAATTATTTCTGAATTATTTAGCTTTTTAGGCACGATCAGAGATATCTGATATATATATATTTTTTCTTCCTGGCACTCGAGGAGTACAGACGCTTCTCTTTTCGCTTTCTCTTTGTCCTGTCTGCCCACAGAGCGCTTCTCTGCATATCTTCTGAAAAACCCTATTTTTAACCATGGATTTGATGAATTGGTCATTCAACACGATTTATAAGATTTTTTCAACAATGAGAACGGAGCAGGGGGCTCCCACATGTCCACAGGGGACACACCCGGTGGGATATATGCTGGATTCCTGGAGGGAGTGGAAGATCATATGCCTCTCTCAGCTGTCCATTGAGGATGTCGAGGACGTGTGGATATTCGGCCTGATGATCACTGGATTTCTCCTTAGAGTGGGAGGATATCTGGTTTTCTGGAAATTTGGGAAGACGGGAGCGATTGGAGGGCGACCCACACCCACGGAAAGCACCGTCCATGTGGAGACTTCTCAGACTGGTACGTTGATCCAGGTGAATCGTAAGCTGGACAATGTTCTAGCTGCGATACCGGTATTAGTGCGCAAAATGGATGTCATCTCGGAGAGAGTCACTGGACGGTATGGACAAGTTTAAAACCCAAAATCGGCTTCACAGAAGGACTGGAATGATCAGTTTAAAAACTGAAGGCAGAGAGGAAAATTATCTCAGCCTGACCCAAACAAATTCTTGTTATCTGAATCTGACGCACTAGCAGCCTTGAGAGGCTAGGAACAACCCCCCACGAAGGAATGCAGACAGATGCTGTGAAAACCGGACCCCCACCCCCTGCCTTTGGATTGGTGGACTTCAGCCTGGCGAGGTCATCAACCTGCAGGAGTCAATGTGCTCTGCGCTGCTCCCAAGATCTCCCTCCCACCTGTGGCTACAGTGGCTGAGCGCCGCAGATGGCTGCTCTCGCTGGGGGAAACAGGATCCCAGCCTCACCCTGCCTTCCCATTGGAGTCTCATGATATGTTGTGTTGTCTGAAGTCTGTTGCAAATCTGTTGAGGTGTTTTTTGCAGAGCAAAGCTTCCCTCCTGGTGGAGGGTAGCTCTGAAGAGCCTTTTTCCCTCCACCTGAACCAATCCTCATGTAACCCTCTGATCTCTATTAAGGTAGCGCGACTCAGGGTTGCGAATGACCACAGTCACTAATTCTCGTCATGTGTCTTGCCCATGTATGTCTGATCTCTGAATCGTGTGTACTGAAACTCTAATTTCCCTCTGGGATTAATAAAGTATCTTTGATTGTTTGATTGATTGTTTGATTGATTGATCTGATCACGTGTCTTGCAATTAGCCCTTTAGTGTCAGACACTGAAAAATGTGAGCTAACCTTCTCTCTACATAATGTGAGAGAAAAATTTTAATCTTGTCACCTAATAAGTTTCCAAAATGTCAAAATGTTGTCAAGGCCTTGCTCTTAAATGCTTAAAAATGCACCCAGAGCCTGGATCCCACCTCACTTTAGTTTCTGTGGGCCAGGCAGCTTTAGGAGGAGATGGAAGCCAAGTTACAAACACAAAGAGAGCAAAATTAAACTGTTTTGTAGATTGACGGCAACATTTGCGTGTTTGTGCTGAAATTTGCATCATCACTTCATAGCATGACAAGAAACAAATTCTGGCTAAAATGTCCCAGTAAGCTGTTAAAGTGAGCTTTTACTCCACGCTGTCGCCATCGTTTTCTCCAGTGGGATGTTTTTGGCTCCATGTAACGTGTCAGGTGTCAGAGGGTGGGGCCTAAACCTGAAATGCAAACAGGATTTTATAGTAATTAACCTTTACCTCGTGACAAAGTTGTCAGCCAGCCGAAGCTCCACTGTGTGTCTGTCAATATTGGGGGGAACAAACAGCAGACCCTTCTTTGCACAGAGGGTTGCCAGGTTGGGTGACAGAATCTGACAGACGCAGCGCTTTGGGCAGACCTGTGCCCTCACGGCCATGGCCACTGCCAGCATCACACACAGCAACAACCTCTCCATGGTTCCCATCCTCACCTGGATGCAACACCTGCACAGAAGAGAGAGGGGCAGCCATTAGCCTTCTTTGTTTCTGTACAACAGTATTTTAAAGGGAAGGAAAAGAGAAGGGATGCCTTCAAATCTAACAGGCAGCTGCATTCGGTCAGATTGCGTTGAGTTGTCTTTCAGCTGGCAACAACAGACTTAAGTCAAGGCTGTGCTCTGACTAGCTATTAGCTCATCAGTCCTGGAAGACGTTAATTATATCACCGAAAAGAATGAAGTCAGGTTTTTCCACAACACTTGAACACTCAAGTAGGGGCAGAAATGAAACGTCGTCAGGGAACCGACGCCACTGCTGGTGTGATTAAAGCTGAATTATTAGTAACAATGTTTGTTCTTTTGTCAGAGTTTAGAACATCTTTCCACTGCCCCGGCTTTTTTCTCTACACACGCGCTTCATTACTCTGTATTGTTACCAGCGTCTGCATCGGAGGTCACACAATTCCTAATTGTCTATTCCGCTGCATGTGAGGCCGGAGGAAGGAGCACAAAGACCGAGAAACAGTTAAATAGAGTGCTTGATGACTCATATGTAACACACACACACACACACACACACACACATACACACTGCTTGTGACCCTTGTAACATGAAAGCAGATATCAGCTCATTAATTACACTGAGAGATGACTGTAATGAGAGTGAATGAGTGAGACGGAGAAATGCAAGGAAATTAGGATGTGTTATCAGAGAGAGAGAGAGAGAGAGAGAGAGAGTGAGAGAGAGAGAGAGAGAGAGAGAGAGAGAGAGAGAGAGAGAGAGAGAGCGAGAGAGAGAGAGAGAGAGAGAGAGAGAGAGAGGGAGCGAGAGAGAGAGCGAGAGAGAGAGCGAGAGAGAGAGAGAGAGGGAGCAAGAGAGAGAGCGAGAGCGAGAGGGAGAGAGAGAGCGAGAGAGAGAGACAGAGAGAGACAGAGAGAGGGAGCGAGAGAGAGAGAGAGAGAGAGAGAGAGACAGAGAGAGAGAGAGAGAGTGAGACAGAGAGAGACAGAGAGAGAGAGAGAGAGAGAGAGAGAGAGAGAGACAGAGAGAGACAGAGAGAGACAGAGAGAGAGAGAGAGAGAGAGAGAGAGAGAGAGAGAGAGAGAGAGAGAGAGAGAGAGAGAGAGAGAGAGAGAGAGAGAGAGATGCAAGCTAATTAAAATGCTTGCTGAGGTGTGAAAGGAGAAGTGGAGAAAAGGGTGAATTGGATTCAGGAGGAGGAGATGAGCTCGTCCTGTCACGCTGAGCCCACAAACACCTACAGTGATGACTCTGGCTCATGTTACATATGTTAAAGTTAAAACTCAGCTTCGCCGCAACAGCCCAACTTTGTGACTCCTGCTGCTCGTGGAGGCGGGGCGCTGCGCCACCAGGATGAGTAGAAACGCTGAATTAACTGGAGGGATTATGTCTGAGGGAGACAAATTATGCTCTGTTTGTAGCCGTGTGGAAAATGCGATTTTGTTTCACACACGTGCCGCCTGATTCATCCGCTTCTTTGAAAGCTGTCCACTGAATTCTCCAGACCCCCCAAAGCTGGTTTCACCTCTGGCTTGCCGGGTGACGAGCACCTCCAACTGATTCTCTACCCACTCCAAACTCCCAGTCTGACATCCGGATCTGACTGGAAAAAAACCTGTGGAACGACTTTAAAAGCAGCGATTTGGATGAAGTTACACATTCATCTCCTTTGAAGCTGCAGCCATAGATAAAGATGCTGCTGACATTTTAGAGTTTAGGCTCACAAATACGATCAAAAGTGGAACAAAAAGATGAAATGCTGGATCGTTTGCTAACAAGCAGCAATGTTGCTCCCGTTTGGCCTCGGGATGCCCACATTCTCCTCCCACGACCTTTAACCTCCATCCCAGTCATCTGCTGTTGCAACGTTGTTTTTCTGTCTGTCCGTCTTGTCTCAGTAGTAGTCACTGAGGGTTCTGTAGCAGCATCAACAGCAGTTTAAGCAACTTCCTTCAACCTTTCACAATAAGAGCTTCAAACAAATAAAGTTTATAAAACTAAAAAAAACTGCAGTTTAAAGGGGTTTTGAGGACATTTTCTTACAGTTTTTTTTTATTAAGTTATGTTAGAGCTTAAACAACTTCCTGTTTATTAAAAAATTTTTATGTTTTTTTTTTGGATCATTTAGCATTTTTTTCAAGAAATAATATTTTGAACATGATTTTCTCCTGGGGGTTGTGGTTGCTTTCTGCTTTGCTTCAGTCTCATCCACCCAACGTGAGCAGATGAAGACGAGAAGATGGATGGATGGATCATGAAAGGATTTGTAACAGGTCTGCAGAAACCAGCGGTCCTCCATAACGACTTAAATTGCTTCCCAGTCTAGTAAAACATGAGGTTTTGGTGTTTGGTGCATTCGTCTGAGCTAGACGTTTGTTCACACACGTTTAATCTTCAAAAGCAGCAGCCGTGATGGTGGTCATCGTGTTGACAGCTTCATGTACATTAAAAGCTGGAGACTACTTGAGCATCCAGGAAGTGTCATCCAGTGGTTTCACTCAGCTGAGGAGGAGATAACACTTGTTTAAAAAACATGTTTTCATTATGTCTGCTAGAAAAACACTCCACGTGCTGGAGCGTTCTCCTGTCATCTCGCTCTGAGAGGAGCTCCTTTGTTTTTTATTTTTTGAAGCGTGCCTCTGCTGGAACCCTAAACGGGCTGTTAGAAGCTGCAGCTACGAACGTTCAGATCCATGCAGCTTTTTATAGAACACAGCAGCACACTTTATTGTCAGCTTCATGCAGAAAGATAATTTAAATATATGCAAACACTGCATATATTTGCATTTTACATTTGGATGTAAAAAGAGTTTCACACATGATCTTCCAAATATAAAAATGGATGAGATCATTCACCATCTGTGAATGCAGCTTGGAATAATGGACACTATTTATGACACAACATAGGTAATTAATCCCGTTCTTCCGGCTCTTGGAGGGTGCAGACGCTTTTTTCCACCTCTCCTCCATATCTTATCCTCAAGGCCCTTTGTCTGTCTGTGTGTGCTGGGTGCACGGCTGCTTCTGCATTTTTCTGGAAACTGGAAACTGAAATTCACTAAAATGGATCTCGTCAGTTGGTCTCTCAACGCGATAAGAACGGGAGAAGGGGCTCCCGGAAGCCCCTCCGCGACAGACCCAGTTGGACACATCATGGACTCCTGGAAACAGTGGAACTTGATTTGTTTATCTCAGCTGTCTGTGGAGGACTCTGAAGATGTGTGGACATTCGTGGTGCTGGTGTCCGGTTTTCTGCTGATCGGCCTTGGAGGCTACCTGACTTACCGGAAAATTAACGAGCTGTCGAGGAATATTGGCCGGATCCCGGAGCTCAGAGATGGTTTGCACCGTGCTGTGAATTCACAGACTCACATAATTGTCGAGATGAATCGTAAGCTTGGGACTTTGGCCAAGATTCATTATTGGCACAAAAGATGGATGCCATCAAGGAGAGAGTGGACGAATCAGCACGGATTGGGATGGATTAACGTCCATTATTGGGATTTTGAGAGGTTGAGGACCAACAAACTGTAAGACAGAGAGGAAATTATCTCTGTCTGGCCCCAAAACAATTTCTAATCGGAATCTGGCGTCCTTGAGCCTGCAAGGCTCCAACGAAAACTCCCCCCTCAGAAGATATGTGGAATCTGCCGTCGCTATGGCAACTCAACTCTGCCTCCTTTCCCAGCCTGGGCGGGACTACGGGAAGGCTGCTGAAACGTTCCAGGGTCACTGCAACCCTCCAACCCTCAATGCTCCTCCCCCTATCCACACTGAGGTGACATGCGCTGCTTCATCGTGGCTGCAGGAACTGAAGCAGGGATAGTCCCAACCCACCACCCCACCTAGTGGACACTTATGTTGTGTTGTCTGAAGTCTGTTGCATATCTGTCTGAGGTGTTTTTTTTTTTTTTTTGCAGAGCAAAACTGTCCTCCTGGTGGAGGGTAACTCTGAAGTGCCTTTTTTCCCTCCACCTGAACCAATCCTCATGTAACCCTCCTATCTCTATTATGGTAGCGCGACTCAGGGTTGCGAATGACTACAGTCACCAATTCTTGTCATGTGTCTTGCCCATGTATGTCTGATCTCTGAATTGTGTGTACTGAAACTCTAATTTTCCCTCTGGGATCAATAAAGTATCTTTGATTTGATTGATTAACAATAATACTTAAAGAGGCTCTGGAACAACATTTTGTTACAGCTGGAAACTTTTCTCCAAGCCTTTTTTTTGGGAACTGGTGCAGGAGCCCTGATAAACATCCAAACACATCCCAATGTTAAACCGTCAAATGGGAAGATTGGTTTGTCCCACCAACTCGGCCAGGACATGGATATTAAATGAGCTGCATGTTGATTGGCCGGATTACCCAGATAGCTCTATTACTGCCTGAAGGTAGTAGCTCTGTGTACAGCTGTGCTCGGTAGCAAGATAACTAAAAAGGAAGACTGTGGATATATCTGGCATTCATACAGTCTGGATATTCCTGATCCATCCTGGAATGTTCCAAGGGTGCTCCAACATTCTTCTTTGTTGTTTTCCTCTCACCAGACAAAGATGTAAGCAGTAGCTTGGGCTAGCATTGTTCTGCGGTTATTAGCATCATCAACATGTGTGTATTGCTGATGCTGAAGTGGGTTGGGACAAGCTAAATTGAGGAAGTTTGCTTAATTAGGTCGCCTTGAACCAGCCTCTCTCAGAACAAACCCCGGCCTGTACAACATTACTGATTTACGTAAAGACGTCACCGGTCAGAGACGTCACTGGGGTTTTGTATATTCGAGATCTAAAGTTGCCTTTATTCAACAACAACATGGTAAATCTTCTTTTAATCAAATTGTGCAAGGCAAATAACACAAATACAAAAAAATGTGTACTAGTTTCAGGTTCCTATAGAACAGTCCTAAAGTCCAGACTGCTAAACTCATTCGGGGGTCAAATGAATTTTTAAAAAGATTCCTTCTACATTTAGAGACTCTATACCTTCTGCCAGAAGGCAACACCTGTGACAGTGCATTGCTGATTTGAAATCACAGCATGAAGGAGGTTTCAGCACACTGCTGTGGCTGCAGGAAACCTTTTAGCTCCTGTTTTGAATCCTAAATACATTAATAATTTACATTCTCTCCTTTGCCTTTAAGCGTGCACCTCAGTTGTTTGCAACACAGAATTAACATGCATGAGTGCTCCGGCCACTTAAACGAACCTGCTGCCTGTCTGCTCTGTTAGCATCCACCCTTTGTTTCCCCGTGTCGACTGCAGTGAACCTTATGCATCGACTAATGGCTTTATCCAGCTGAACAACGGGGGTCATCAGCTGCCTAAATACATCAAAATTACGCTTTAATCAATGAGTGCTCTCTGAGTGAGTCCTCACACACACACACACACACACACAGAGCCTACGGTCTCTTCTGCATTCAGGCTTTTGCTGCAAACACAGTTGCTTTTGTATGACGGTGGATTCTATATCAATATTAATTATTTTAAATTAGAACATTTCTGAAGAAATATTAAAAGGTTCAGCATCAGCAAACACCACAAACTTGAATGTACATCAGCTCTTAGACTTCTTTAGTAAAACCAACACGCAAAGGCAAAGTTCAAAACTTTCAATAGATCAAAATTTAAACGCAGCTTAAAGCAAGATTACCAGCTGTTAAAACTGCTGCTAGGTTGCTGTGGCGACCACACACCTGTTTTGTTTGAAATGCTCTTCAGTTTCTGTGCAAACAATAACTGAAATATTTTGTCCAAAGAAAGAATAATTTTAATCGCCACTGAAACATATAAACCTGGAAAAACCTCGTCCAATCACTGTGAACGTCCTGTTCTTAATGACTGGATCTTGATGCATCCATCAAACTGCCCTCTGACCATCTCTTCCCTCTCCACACATACCCCTCTACGTGCACAAAGTGGACGCTCACGGTTTGGAGCAGCTAAACAGGAAGTGAAGCCCGAGCTGAGCTAGCTATATTAGCTTGCATGCTAAATCTTTGCACGGTTACGTAGCCTCAGCAGAAAAGGCAGAGCAGGTTTCTAGTGTGTTAATCTGGGAAGACTGGGCTAATTAAACCCCGATCCATGTCCCAGTGCCTTCTCCCTCTGAAACCTTCAGTGGGCACAGGATCGTCCCACACACACATTTTTATTCACCTAAAATATTTTTGTTCCATTTCACAATATTGTGCTCCTTTGTGCTGGTCTATCACAGAAAATCTCAATACAAACATTTACGTTTGTGGTTGTAAGGTGTTAAAATGTGTGAAAGTTCAATACTTTTTCAAGACACTGCGTTTCTCTGCCTTTGACCCATCTCAGAGCTGCAAAAGGCCCCGGCATCCAGAGGGAAACAGTGCAGAGTTTCCCCCGGGTGCTGAGTTTTGCACAGGGACACTTCAACACCTGGCCTGAATAAGGCCTGAGGACATTTGATTGTTAGAGTTTATGATATTACTACACAAAGGCGAACATCAAACCTTAAGATTGTTTAAAGGGACTTTACGGAGTTTTGAATTTTTATGCTCGCGATTGCCCCCTCAGGCCAAAAGCGTAACGGCAGCTTCAATAGTAGGCTTGTGCACGAGGCGTGCACACTCCCTAACGAAAATAACAGCTGAGACAGTCCCGTGTGTGTGTGTGTGTGTGTGTGTGTGTGTGTGTGTGTGTGTGTGTGTGGCCCGGAGGACAGAGGACAGGAGAAAACGCAGCTAATTAATTAAATAATGTGGTTCTGTAGCTTTCTCTTCAGCACAGCCGACAAAGGTTTATGATGGGTCAGTCCTCCTGCATGCTCAGATCATTCCCTTCCCTTGCTTGAAAAAATTGTTCCAAAATGAAAGTTGAACCCACATCTTTTTTATCTGTGAATTCAATGCCGTTCAGCGAGTCTTGAATAAAAATTTGGGCATCTAACTGTAAAAAAATATACCATTGATGTAAAAAAGAAACTCTAAATGAACTATGTTCACATCCAGAAACAAATCCAGGACTTCTGCATGAGAGTCTGACGTCTTACTAGGTGAGCTAAAGCGCCAGTGATGTGTATCGTATGTAACATTTACATCCTTAATAACAGCCGAAACAACGTTCAAAGAACGGTTCGGAGCAAAAATGGCTATTTTGTTGCTAATTTGCAGGAAATATCTAGAAGAAAGTTCTACAGAAAGTAGCTAAGGGTCCTCAGAAATGTAGCTAGCTTTGTCACTAGGCGTTAAGAACAGGGACAAAGTGGCACTGCCTCTCTCTCTGCTGCTAAAGCTACGGATAGCAAATGCTATGGGCGATGCCTGAGCGTGAACGCGCATGAAGCAGCCTGCTCGACCCGAGCATCTCTCTTTTTCTGTGATTTTACAGAAAAACAGGCAATCACAGTAAAAATGCCAGGGCTCATTCTACAGGACCAGGGCATTGCAGGAGAATGTATGAAGAAGACATTTATTATTTCTATACATGTTTTGGCTGTCAAACTTCCATAATGTCCCTTTAAGTCTGGCCAGAGAAGAAAAGCAAATCCAACAAATTTAAATCTATTTTGTAGAAAACTTTCTACATTTTCAAAACTCACTCATCTAGAGCATTTTTGTTGCTTTTTTTTTTTTTTTAGCCCTCCTGTCGTTTTTCTCAATCACTTTCAGATGAAAGTAAATTTAATCTAAGAAGTCAAACTAATAAAAGACAGAAGCAGCGAGCAGGAGTGCATGAGCTGTAGGGAATATGAGATGTTTGTTGTCAAGGTCAACCTGATGAGACCAGAAAAAGCAGGTGGGTGAAGCCTTACACAGAAATGAGAGAGTACATTGATTGCAAACACACTGAACATGTAGTGTATGAAGATATAGGACCATGACTCGAGTATTGATCCCAGACCCAGTTATAAATCCACTGGTTGGGATTATGTACATGACTGGAAAGAAAAGAGGTGCGCCGAGAGAAAACAGATAAGGCGGGAGGAAGATGTGTAACCAGAGCCATCCGCGGCGTGGTAAGTGCCTTATTCATGGCGGTGCACTACAATATGTGGTCTACAAGACTATTTTTGCAGCATTACATCAGAGGACTATTTTCCCAATCACACCACAGTGCATCCATCAGCAGCTATCAGATTATATAACATCCACAGAGCCGTTTCTATACGTTACGACCACCATCACTCAGACGGGACTGGTGTAAAGTGGTTTCTGCATGTCGCTTAGCAGAGATCAGAAACATCTGTGGTATCAGCTGTAGAGTCGGAAAGGCAGCCTTCCAACATTCATCTTTTTAAAAATACAAAACTACTAAAATGAGTTTGTTGTTGTTCCAATGAAACTAAACAGTAAAACACTCATTTAAACTGAGTCAGTATTTAGTGAACTGCTGATGCTCCAGTCTACCCATGACAGAACATATTTATAGCTGCATGTTGATTAAAAAAACTGTTTTTGGAAAAGAATGATTGGCTGAATGTCTACAATCCACTTCCTTTTAGAGTTAACCCTATTCAAGGTGGCTGACACAATCAGCCTCAGAAAATGATGGTTATCAGAAGATTAGTGAATCTGCGGTCTCTGGGTCTGCAGCTGAGTCAGCTGGGTGGGGCTGCCATGCACACTAGGCACCACCCACTTCTTCTTACTTTGTCGCGTTTATTACCTGACACACGGGAGGCGATCCGCGGCAGCGGCCGGCGGCAAAGCCGTCTACGCGTTCTGTTCCATGGAGAAATCGAAACTTCCGTTGTTTTGTTTGGCTGTGTCAGGTTGGAGGGAATTAAGGTTATTTAGCGGTTCAGAGTTAATAAAGTGGTAGATATGATGTTTCACAAGGTGCTGCTAGAGTTATGTGGAATCTTACTTCTGATTTTACTATAAAACATAATAATCAACTTCTCCTCCATGTTTGCTCGGAGATGTGCGGAGAATCCTGTCCGTTCATTGGTCAGTGAATGAAACCTCCGCTGATTGGTCCTCGTCCGAGCGACAGCGATGAAAAGTTGAAAATGTTTCAACTTTCTGGGATCGCGTCACTGGGTCGCCTGTGCGTCACACGCGCACGAGTGCAAAATTTCACACGCACGCCTTTCGCGTTTCGCTAAGTAGGAGGGAGACCCACGATTATCGCTTTGTCGCGCATGTCTCATTGAAAATGAATGGAGGAGAGGCGATGCCGCCTCCCGTGTGTCGAGCCCATTAGACCGGCTGAAGTTGAACTGGCCTGCCCCTAATGAAGCTAATGTCTACAGAAAATGCAATTAGAAACCAAAACTTCTCTGCATGTAAACAACATCCCAGCTTAGCCGAGCTGCGACCAGCCAGGGACGCCCCTTTGTGGAAGTGAGGGATTGCAGAATCAGTCTTCTGATAATATCATTGCCACAAAGTAACACGTGTAACACCATCAAAGAGTGCAGTGCGTACAAACAGTACTATAGTACTATAGTATAGTACTACAGTACTATACCGCACTTACTGAGCAGGGTGAGAACCTGCAACCCTTCGGTTACGGGGAGGGCGACTTCTCTACCACCAGCACCTGGAAAAGACCTGCTCCGTTCAGCCAAGCCAGGCAGATAGGATGGTGAATGTAAGTACCTTACATCTACGAGTGCTAGGTGCTCCTCCTGTTGGGCTGACTTTATTACGTTTATGGCAGGACAGACCACATGCGGCTTTGGCAATAGAGTGATGAGGCAGAGAGATGAGAGGAAAACATAAAAAAAAAAAAAAACAAAGCTGAACATAACTAAAACATCAAAACACGTATATACAACTAAACATAAAGACAGAAAATTCATTCATGCAACCCGATTCTGGTACTACAATGTTTGTTTCATGTAACAAATCCAAGCCAAGTCTCTGAAGAGTCAACAAGACCCTTGGACAAAAATGTGGTTTCAGCGTTACATAAAAATATCAGAAGCTTCTGCAGCACAAAGTGTGCTTAATTCAGAGTTAATACACATTAAACTATATTTTCATAGGTGAAGGGTGTATTGATAGGCTGTCCAGAGTACTCATGTACACTTTAATCCATTGCTCCACTCACTCCTAACTTAGCTCTCAGTATTGCTGTTATGCTCTCACAATTCATAATTAATTAGCTGAATGTCAGTAATGTTTGTTTGCCTGTAAAAAGTCTCTGCTGTGCCTCTGAAGTGCATCTGAATGGGCGAAGACAGCGAGCGGGTGAGACAGAGAGGTGGGAGGATGACAAACAATTTCCATCATCCTCGGAGCAAGAGGAGGCTGCAAGCTTATGTAAGAACACACACACACACACACACACACACACACACACACACACACACACACACACACACACACACACACACACACACACACACACACACACACACACACACACACACACACACACACACACACACACACACACACACGCACCAATCCATTCCCATAAACACAAAGACTTGTTTTGGTTTTGTTTATATGCACATCAGTAAATGGGATTGGCCTACGGTGTAAAGCATTGTGGGAGGGCATTGCAAACACATTATGACATTAGCTTGTAATGTCGCTCTGTGTGTGTGTGTGTGTGTGTGTGTGTGTGTGTGTGTGTGTGTGTGTGTGTCCACGGGAGATCACAAGGGAAATGTGAAAGCATGAAACAGTTATCCTCATCTCAGCATCAATCTCTTATATCCTGCTGTACTCACTGGTGCATTTGACAGCAGAAGAACACACATACACACACACACACACACACACACACACACACACACACACACACACACACACACACACACACACACACACACACACACACAGGTAAAGACAAGCGTCTCTTAGAAGCTTGCTGCAGCCTGAGAAGCTCCTTTCCCCCAAAAGCGTCTCTGCTGCACATCTCAGAGATCTGAGATCACCCGTCTGATTGACTTTTTCTGTGTTTGTGCAAAAACAATCAAGCAGCTGCAGCCGCCATCAATCCCCAACAGCCTCTGCAGCTCTGCTACTCCAACTGTGGTTGTTTCAGCTGAGTCACTTTTCAAAAGGCAAATCTTACAGGCAACCTTTGCTGTAACTCTTCAATCAAAAGTCTGCTTCATACAGTGCTGATGATAAATGAGTACGCCCCGTTAAAAGTACAAATGTAATCAGAAGCTCAACGGACAAAACAATAATTTCCAGAATTTTCAAAGGGCTGGGTTTTATTGAACACGTGTTTAACTACAAAACATGCAATTAAGCATAATAACATAACTTAGATCACTAAATCTTCAGTTTTACTAAAATTGGTTGAAGCAAAAGGAATAAACCCTGCAACAAAAGCAACTACATCTAGTATTTTGTATGACCACCGTGATTTTCAAGAACAGCACCAAGTCCTCTAGGCATGGAATGAACAAGTTGGCAACATCTTTCTTTTTCCATTCTTCAAGAATAACCTCTGTTAGAGCCTGGATGCTGGATGGAGAGTGATGCTCAACTTGCTGCTTCAGAGTTCTTGACGCAACCTGCTGGGTTCCTTATATCGAACACTTTTTTCTGATTGGCTCAATGAACTGACCTGCATTGGAATGTTTACTGTGTGAAGCGCCTTGAGACGACTCTTGTGGTGATTTGGCGCTTTGTAAATAAACGTGAATTGAATTCTCCACAGGTGTTGGGTTGGGTTCAGATCAGGAGACGTGCTTGACCATTCAATCACTTTCACCCTGTTCTTCAGAAATGCAGCAGTAGCTTTAGATGTGTGTTTTGGACCATTGGAGGGCTGGAAAAGAGCACGACGACCAAGCTCACAGAGTGATGGCAGCATCTTCTCCTTCAGTATAGATCAGTACATTGCTGAGTTCATCCAGCTCCCAAACACCAGCAGCACTCATGCAGCCCCACATAAGGACACCGCCACCACCGTGTTTCACTGAAGGCGCCATGCATTTCTCTTTGAAGTCCTCACCTTTACAACGCCATTCAGTTTAGAAACCATTAGTTCCAAAAACAGTGGTCTTTGTCTCATCACTCCACAGTCTAGAGTCCCAGTAGTCCTCATCACTTTTTTTGTTCATGGGCTTCAGGAGAGGCTTCCTTCATGGACGATACCCATGCATGCCATTCCTCTGCAGTATGGGTTGTATGGAGTACGGGAAACAGTCACTCCGGTCCAGCGTTCTACTGCTTTAGCTAACTGCAGTGACCTTGCATGGTGATTTCTTCAACCTTCTCGTCAGAAGACGCTCCTGTCGAGAAGTTCACTTCCGTAAGATGGTTGCACTTCCATCTTTCTTCCTTTTTTAGAACACTTTTGCTAAAATATTTTGACTGATATGTAAAGTTTTGCTGATCTTCTTGTAGGCCTCACCTTTTTGTGTAAAGAAAGGATTTCCTTGATCAGATTCTGTGACACTTCTCTTCCACATGGAACCGTTGCTGACAGCACCAACTGGGAATGGATTTTCTTTGTTAGGTAATGCCCTTTTATAGTCCCCTGTCTGCTGGGCAACTCTTAAATGAATCATTGGAATGGTTCAAATCCAAATAATGCCCAACCCTACTTCCAACCTCTGAGTTTCCTAAGCATTCACTCAAAAAAAAAAAATTCTAATCAGTTCAGGTGATGAAAAACAAAAAGCAAATAAGCTTTTTACCTTGGAAATTGTGAACAATATCAACTTTTCTAAAACAACTGAAATTAATTTCATTTCTAAATCATTTTTAAGCGTTTCTCTGCGCTAAAAGAGCTTTAACGAACACACACCTCATTTCTCCAGGGACACTCCGATGATCTCCCAGAACACGTCACCCTGTCGCTGCAGGAACCAGCAAAGCTTCTCTATCGGTTCTGATGAAGGCAGAATCTGGACTCTTTGCCAACATGTCTTGTTTCCTCAGGCTTCAATTACCCAATCCAATAAGTGACACCAAACGAGAGTCAATAGGGGGATGAGCTGTTTGGCAGAGAGGATTTGGCAACTTTCTCATTTTCAAGTCAGCTGCTCGACAAGCACAAGAGCAGTTTCCTAAACATGTGACGACACCGAGGTGGGAAAACACACGTTCTAAATGCTGAACATGCATAGTCAAGAAGAAGGAACTTGTTTCATTTGAAAGTTTAGTTTAAGAAATTCAAACAGGTTGCCAGTGTGCCCACATTACTTAGAAAAAGTAATCTGATTACTGAACTGAATAATTACTTATTTTATTGGCTACATTCATCAGCTGAGATCAATGATGAAGGGTTTCACAAATTAATAACCTGATTTTTAATCACCAATAGTTAACTTGTAATTTACTCTAACAACAGTTTCTGAAATAAACAACTGAATAACTAAAGGAATAAAAGGATACACTGAATAAATGACCAATAACTACTGAAATGAATTTTGGGTATTACCCTCAACTCTGGCCAAAAATCCCTATTGGATGCTTATTAAAAAAAAAACAGATATAATTTAATGACACACAGCAGGATTTGATCAACCCCGGCTGGGCCTTCCTTGGGTGAAGGTGTCTAGTGATAATGGCCGAAACACCTTATGATCCCAAGGTCCACTACTGATGATGTGTCCAATTTTCCAAATGTAATTAACCCAAATTTACCCCACCCCTCATGCTTACTCTAACCCTAACCATAGATCTTTAAACCACAATAGCTCGTCCCCTCACGTTTACGTTAAACCTAAAACTAAACTCTAAACCTTAGGGTCGCACAGGAACACCTGGCCTCGCTCTTTGACTCTTAATGGGGATGGACCAACACCGGTTGGGAACTCCTTAGTGGCATACGGTAGCCCAAACAATGGTGACATGGAACAAAGAACAAAGTAAATATATGTTTTTAAGAATATCAACTTTGGAACACTATCCTGTGCAATACTGCACCAGAAATGGACTGGGCGGCGTCTGCAGTCACATGGGAGCTGAACCAGTACATCGGGGTGAAGATGGAGCCAATGGGACAGAAAAGCTCTCCTTTTACTGATCAAACAGCTTTTTGGGTAATGAAAGAGTAAATGAGTTGAGTTCACACGTATTAGCGGCTGAAACGAGTTTCCTCTGCAGGCTGGCCAGGATTCACTCTAAAGTTCAGCAGCCTGGACGTCAATAACAATCTCAGAGTAGAGAGGCTTCTCCTCCAGAACAAGAGCCTGCAGAAGTGATTCAGGCCTTTGGTCAGTGATGCCCCTCAGATGCCTCCTGGGGAGGGGTTTCAAGCATGTCTTGCTTGCAGGAGACCCTGGGATTGAACCAGAGCATGTTGGAGGGATTCAGCTGCAAAGGGACAGCCTTGGGGTTCCACCAGAGGAGAAGGAGTAAGTGGACAGAGAGAGTTTTACTTGGTTTGAAATGCTTTTAGTACGTGAAGCAATAAGAAACTAGAATGACATCCTAATCTGCTCAAATCGCCCCCATGCTAATGGGTGAATGTCTATTTCACAGTTTTGTCCTTCATCCATAGCTCCAGCTAAGAAGATCTTCCACCCAGTTGACCTCATGTCCACCATCTACAACCTGATGTTTGCAAACTTAGACTGAATAAACATTAAACGCCTCAAAGAAACCCAAGTTAAGCATCTGTGCTTCCTCAGACCTTTGACATCTTTTTTTCCCCTGACGGGTCCAGCTGGAGGATACGCCTAAAACACATTTACATTTGAAACGGAGCATGTTAACTGCTGGTCCCAAGCCAGAGCACAGAGTGAAGATGCTGCCCTGGCGTTGTAATTTTCCACCGAGATCCTCAATAAGAAATGAGATGCACACAGGCAGAAGAACCAGATGGACACAAAGAAATAGGTGTGCAGCAGTCCCTCGCCGCGTGTTTGTGGAGGACGGCAGGGCTGAATAATTTACACCCATCCAAACACGAGCACACTTTCATTATTTATAGGAAGCACATTTACCACACAATCACATGAAAATGCAGAATTCCAGAAAAGTTTGAAGGATTTGTGCAGAGCAAGCTCGCAGCATCAGAGGGAAGTGAGCACGGTAGAGGGGAATCACAGCACGAGACAAGAAAACGAATAAAAGTGAAACTTCCATCACTTCCTTCTTCGGTGTCTCGTTGAGATGCAGCAATAAAACATTTGTAGCTCAGTGTGAAGAGTAGAGGAGAGGGCAGGTGTGGCCGAGGTCTTCTCCCTAAAGCCGACGGTGTGCATGCAAAAGCTTTTAAAGCATGAGCGCCATGCTCAAGGTGCCCTTGAGCAAAGACTGCTGAGTTCCTGTCTGCTCCAGTGAAGCAGCAAAACGAGGCTGAACCGAGCAGATCTCAGGTGCTGGTGTGGGGTGTGGTGTACGAATGTGAAGCAGAGGTCCACTTCTAAAGCCATTCAGAAATATTTACACCCTCTGTGGGTTCTCTTGAGCTTTGTAGCAGTCAGAATAAGAAAAAGAGACATTTAATGGGTTCAGAGGGATGAATCATATTCATCAAAGTGTTTATTGCTGATGTCATACATGTGAGAATGAATATTAACTGTTCAGAGAGCCTAACAAAGGTCATGGTTACACAAAAAGTACCCAAAGATGTTTTTAAGTGTCAGAGCCAGAATTTCTGCTAACTGTGAGAAGAGATGTCTATCTATGGTGGCTGGCTTTACAGGCCTGGTTTCCATGGAAACCATGCAATACTTGTTCCTGTTGAAATACGACTGATCGCTCTGAGCATGCAGGCAGAACCTGAAAATGCTCTTAACGCCCATAACCTGCATTAGCTGCAGATAGGGGAAGCAGAAGAGCTGTGTTGCTGCTAGCCAATCAGAGGTGAGATGTTTGCCAATTAGCCAATCAGAGGTGAGATGTTTGGATACCATGAATATTAATGGTTAAGATTTCTAATCCTGTCATCCACACCATTCCCCAGACACGAGTCTACCTCCTGAAACTGGAGAATGAGAACATTTTAAAAACAGAATCAAAAGCAACCATAAAGCTTGTGTCTGACTTTAGAAGAACAACCTGGACTAGTCTCCAGTCCATCACAGGGACACACGGGGACAAATAACCAGTCACGCACTCACTCACAGCTAGGAGAAATGTACGCTGTGTCTCAGGTCAGGGTCTGCATCCTTCGAAGGACCCAGCCTACTCGGCCGACGTGGGCCGGGTCCTCCGTCGGCCGAGTAGACCAGATGTTAACGGCTGTGAATTTGGACAGGCCTAGCCTTCATGAATTCCCGCCACTCCCTCGGCGAACGTTCCGTCGCCTAGCAACCGTGGAACCGCTGAGCAGAAGGGAGAAGGGAACTTTAAAAAGCAAGTCACCCCCTACCAGATTCTTGCTCAACTCCCACTTCTTGTTTGAAAAATGCAACAAATGCTGTTGCCTAGCAGACCGAGAGGGCGGAGCCGCTAACAAATACACACACTCACAACATTGTGACATCATAATGTACCATCTAACATCATAGTGTACCTCTTAGCCAATCGTGACGGCAGATTTAAATTCAAATGCAGTGCTGAGTTTTTACCTGACGACGGTGCAACACACAGTTTTAGGCAGAATATTTAAATTTTAACTAAGATGCTCTAAAGTGCCAAATTATTGACTACACGTGTCTGCAGCACGATCAGACACTCATTTATATAGTTTATCAGCAAAAAAATGTTGACTTGGAGTGACTTGCTCTTTAAACGATGGAGCTCGAAGTTTTATTTAGCTTTTTAATCATTTCCTTTACCGTTGGAGAGCTAAGAGAATTATTTGAGAAATACTTGTCGAAAGTATTTTCAGAGAAAATAGTTTAGACAAGCTGAGCCTGAGCAAAGATGTGATAATAGTTCTTAATACTTTCTAACGGTCTTAATTTGACCAAAACCGATTTATCACCTTTTAAGACTTTTCAAGACCCAACGGATACCCTGTAATATTAAGCACTTCACATTTGTAAACCAAAATAAAATTCAAGAGTTTAATACAGAATTGATATTATTTAGATATTTCTTTTATATGTACATGTTTAATCTTTCTTAACCATTTTTTCTAGCAAGCCTGTCAAAGTTCTCCCTTCTCTCCTGGCACCTTCCCCTGGATGCCCATTTTCTCCAGAATAGTCTTAACAAACATGTAAGAAAAACCAACAGGAAGAGAAAAGAGGACAACTGGTTATTCCTTTCATGTTTTCACAGAAAAAACTAAACTTCAAATATGAGATGTTATTGTACCTCCATGCCACAGCTGCCGAATGCTTTGCTCCAGTGAACATGTGGTCCATCTCCGCCCTAAGCTTAATAAATTCCCTGGTTTTCTCTTTTGTCACTAAAATACAAACTTCTATTGAAATCGGGGGAAAAGGAAGCGGGAGAAGTACGACACCGAGCGGCCGAACATACGAGCCGAGACCGCAACACAAGCACTTTTACCGGAACATTTCAAACTAAAATAACGTTCATGTGTCACAAAAAGCCCTCAACCTAACAGTTTTCAAGTTTATACTGACATTTATATGCGCAATCCTCTCCGACAGCTCCCGCTTCACTGTCCGCCATTGTTTTTAAAAGTTCTGCCGTCCAGCCCGCAAGGCATCTTGGGAAATGTAAACCATTGAAGGATACACCGAACCCGTCCTTCATTCCGGCGAAAAGAAGGCCGGATTCGTCGACCGCATTTGAAGGAGTCTTCGAATTCAGACAAGTCTAGTCGCGGCGCTGTGACGTAACCGGCCGACGAATCCGGCCGACGAAGGATGCAGACCCTGACTTGAGACACAGCCGTAGAGTCTCCAGTCATCCTGACATGCAGGTTTTTGTCTGTGGGAGGAAACCAGAGAACCCAGAAAAAATTCTCACAGGCATTAAGAGAACTGGGATTCAAACCTGCAACCTTTGTGCTGCGAGACACAGCCGATCTCCTGACAAATCGGAACCAGACATCGCTTCACCCCGAGTCCTTTAGCAGCAGTTGAATTAACCTTGACTTTAGAGTGAGACGTTATCAATCCCCGTGCTAATCACCACAGTATTTAGGTTAAACAGGGATCACCGCTGCACGGGCGAGCAGGCGCGTCTGCCTTCCCATGATTGAACAAACGTTTACAAAGAAACACAAAAACTCTGATTGTTCCTTTGAGTTTGCTTCTTAAAACAACACCTGCAGACCTACTTCACTCTGATTTATCTAAATTTATCCAGCAGAGCTAATGTCTTCAGTCAGAATCACGCAGGATGACGGTAAAATATTCGAGTATCAATAACATCAAAACTGAGCTGAAAAAACAACAAATCTTTGTCCAGAACTTCCAGCCTGACCTGGTTTATCTTCTCTCTGCTCGCTCTACCCGATCAGAAGGTGAGGTTCCCGATCCGCCAAAAAAACTTTGGCTTTCAACGACTTCAACTAATGAACCTTTTATATGATCATCACCTATGTCTCACGTCTCCTCCTTGCTAAAAAAGAGCTGATTTTCTCAGGCAAGTTCGTGTTTTCGAAAAAAAAATAAAATCTTCAGCCTTTCAAAGGTTTCCTGCTAAACGAGGCCTCGGGTCTGAATGTGTCGGGGTGGAAATTTAGAAAAGAAAAAACAACCCGCGGCTTAAGTTTCTCAACAGAATCTACTTGAGTTGGTGCAAATGAATACCTCAAAAAAAAAAAAAAAAAAAACGTTTGTATCGTATATCGTTGGAGACAGACCCCTCCTCCCTCAAGTACACTACAGAGTTTTTAAACATCAAAGAGGAATGACAGACCCCCTGCAACTACAAGACTCTGAGATAATCTTATTGATGCTCCAAGTAGAGATGCGGTTGTTGCAGCCTGGATTTATCACCCTCTCTCGTTCCCCCTCCATTTATATTTGAATGCTCCTTAAGGCAAGGAGGAGTGCATTTAAAAAAATAAAACGTTTTTATTATTTTCTTTACATCATCTAAAGTTCCATTTTCAACATTTCTGTACATTTGTCGTAATCCGGTCAGATTTCACGAGGCGACATCACTTTTCTGACACCTCAGATCTTCATCCAGAGATCAGTCTTTTGAGAACTCGGGAGAAGCTCACAGCGGATTCTCAGCCTGAGATGTTGACGTTCACATGGAGAAATCACCCAAAGACTCGCGCACTGAAAGTTTGGTGTCTTTGTTTCGGTCTCACAGCCTGGAGTATCAGAGCAGACTGGATCTATTGCAGATGTGTCTACTGAAGCAGCGACTTTTGTGTGTGAGACGCAGATCAAGCTGCTCTCTACATGCAGTGGTGGTTGCCTTGGGGCGGTTTGGGTTGGCCCTGAGCCGGCACAAGTGGGAAGGTCAGCGGAGGGAGTGAAGTTCAGTCAGCGATGCATTTTTAATGTGAGGACGTAGATGTGTGGTGCAAAAGCTTCAGAATGCCACAGACTTGGTTTTATTTTCCTTCCAAACAGCCGGAGAGACAGCATGTGGTAATGAGTGTCTTCAAACCTAAAGAACAAGTGGAAAACGGGTTTAATCTAAAAGCCCATCAAAGGAACGAGATGCTTTATTCTAGAGACGATCCTCAGTCAACTTTTCAGCCAGCAGGCATTTGGGAAATCACCTTATTGGAGCTAAAACCTATTTTCCATTTATTCAACACATTCTCACTCCCAGCGCGTCAAAAACAAACGCTTGGTCAGCCACCAGACCCCTGTCGCCAAACGTGCCCTTTTTCGTTACTTATGTGCTAAAAGGGTTTTTTTCCCTTTTCTGACTGCAGATCCCAATGCAGCGTAAAACTGACGCGATGGGATGTCCGCTGATGCGGCACCAAACCAGCTCATTTAACCGCACCTAAACCTTAACGTTTCACTATTTATAACCTTCCCCTCTCCCTCATCCTAACCTTAACCCTCTTGCTACCTAAAACGTTACTCTCACTGTGATCAAGCGTTTGTTTCACATGCATTCTGACTGAATTTTCGTATTTGCCGCCCAAGGGGAACGTTAGAACATACCATCTGGCGAGGGGGAGGTTACACATACCCTCTACTTTTAACCTCCACTGTGGTAGTTGAAACCTCCCCCTCGCGCTGGTTCGGTCCAAACCCGACCAATGACGAGGCGGCTCCCGCCGTTCACTTCATATAGCCGGCTTTTAGAGCGACCGACACATCACTAACGTGTTCGCAAGCAAGTGCGCGTTTTGCTACCTCTAACCCACTGGCGGTGTCCCGGGAGCTGAGTGCCGTGGTAGGGGATGTGCTAGACGCTGCCATGGTGTTCAGTGGTTTGTTGGTGGTGGTGTGCCGGAATACGTCCCAGTACCACAAAGCGCTGCGGCTGATGCCAGACAACCAGCTCTTTTCAGAGCCAAGCAAGCATCCACCTAAGCATTCCAGCTCCCTGCCTTCACCTCGAGGGATCTCAGACTGGATGGGTCTTATCGGAAATGTCTACGGGTTCCTCATATCAGAATTCCCTCCACCGGCAGTGACCAGCACGACCCCCTTGATCGAATGAGAACCTCCACACCAAGGGTGCGTAGACTGATGGCTTTTATCAATAACCAACTCTCTAGTTTAGAACCAAACAACAAATTATTTTAAACGCAGATTTCACTATTTCTCTCAGATGTAAAGAACGGTTGCTAAACATCGAGCTTCCATTGCATCACCTCACATCCACCACATCACAACTTCACCATAGAACCATAGAATCTTCCCATTAAACATTCAAAGACCAATCAGATAGATATTTCATATTTAAATGGAATCATCACATCTTATTGGTCATAATTAACATGTTGTGATAATATCAATCACTAATCACGCTACGTTTGTAAGACTTGTCAAAATAAAAGCATTCATTAACATTTTAATGTGGCAAAATGATTTCATTTCCAATTTTTTTTGTGATTGTTTGAAGTTGAAATTAAAATACAAATGTGATTAATTGTGATGGCCTAATAAGAGCATGATTGTACCTAAACACCTAAACAGGGGAGGTATCTCTAGCCGCCTTATCTGACTACGTTACTGCAGCCATAGACCCCAGCTCAGGCACTCCGCTCGGAGGGCCTCCTGCTGCTCTCAGTCCCAGGATCACGTCTGAAGAAGCATGGGAACAGGGCTTTCTTGGTAGCAGAAGCTCTGGAATGAGTTTCCCCACTCCGTAAGGGTTTCTTCCTCCGTGGCGGTTTTAAAACAGGGCTGAACACCTACCTTCATAACCTGGCATTTTCCTCTCTTAGGGGCTCGACACACGGGAGGTGACAAACGACCGCGATCAGCGAAATTCGTCGCTGTCGCTTTTATTACCTGACACACGGGAGGCGATCGGCAGCAGCGACAAAGCTGCTACGCGTTCTGTTCCATGGAGAAATCGAAACTTCCGTTGTTTTGTTTGGCTGTGTCAGGTTGGAGGGAATTAAGGTTATTTAGCGGTTCAGAGTTAATAAAGTGGTAGATATGATGTTTCACAAGGTGCTGCTGGAGTTATGTGAAATCTTACTTCTGATTTTACTATAAAACATAATAATAATCAACTTCTCCTCCATGTTTGCTCGGAGATGTACGGAGCATCCTGTCTGCTCATTGGTCAGTGAATGAAACCTCCGTTGATTGGTCCTCGTCCGAGCGACAGCGATGAAAAGTTGACAATGTTTCAACTTTCTGGGATCGCGTCGCTGGGTCGCCCGTGCACGAGCGCAAAATTTCACACGCACGTTTTTTGCTTTTCGCTTAGTAGGAAAGAGACACGTGATTATCGCTTTGTCGTGCATGTCTCATTGAAAATGAATGGAGAGGCGATGCCGCCTCCCGTGTGTCGAGCCCATTAGTTAGTGTTTTTATCTCTGTTTTAGGGTATTTGTTGTGCTTTTTATTGATGTTTCATGTTTTTATTGTCCCTTGGTGGCATACATCATGTCTGTAATGCACTATATAAATAAAATGAGTTGAGTTGAGCCTGCAGTTGTTAGTCATTGGTGGTGGCCGGGGAGGACCTGAAAGACAACATACATTTTTTTTATGGCAAGTTTGTTGTCCTCATCAGCCCAAAGAGGCAAACAAAAATATAAAATTTTTTTCTTGCAGCATTTTTCTAAGAATGTTTTTCCTCAGGCAACCAGAGAAAACAAAATGTTCTCGTGGCCTTTTTTTAAAACACAACAAAACAAAACAACTAAACAAAACAACAACTAAACTAAACAAAACCAAACAAAACAACTACAAAACAAAACAACAACAACACCACAACACATCAGACAACAAAACAAAACAAAACACAACTAAACAAAACAACAACTAAACAAAACAAAACAACTACAAAACAAAACAAAACAACAACAACACAACAGAAAATAAAACAACAAAACAAAACTACAACAAAACAAAACAAAACAACTATAACAACACCACAACACAACAGACAACAAAACAAAACAACAAAACTAAACTAAACAACAACACAACACAACACAAAACAAATCAACTACAAAACAAAACAACAACAAAAATTCATAGGAAAAAAAGGCCATATATGAATATATTTTCTCCCATTTGTCTCTCTGGAATGACCAAAAAATGAAATAAACTTTGAAGATGCCATAAGATTTTTTTTTTACATTTGCCACCCATAAAAAATAAAAAAAGGTGCCGTTTAGGGCTTCCGTAATGAGGAGCTGAGCAGTTTCCAAACAAAATGGCATTATCATAAATCTAATTAGCAGGAAAATCATTAGTCTTGCTGGCCACTCCATTAGTTCGTATTAAACAGAATCGAAGCTGCTGTTATTGGGTTTGATAAGACGATTAGCATCCAGGTACTAGCAACAGAAATGCTGCAAGATGCAGCCAGACAAAGGTACGGTTTGCATTTGTGTGCAGACATATTTTATATCTAGATAACGTTTGTCAACAATTGACCATGTTACTGTTTTTCCAATGATTGGGATTCATTAGAGTGTATGAGTCATCGGTCTTTAACTTACACTTAAGTCTATAGCTTGTGCTGACAGAGCATAAACAACAAGGTTCCCTCACACACACACACACACACACACACACACACACACACACACACACACACACACACACACACACACACACACACACACACACACACACACACACACACACACACACACACACACACACACACAACTCATTAAGAAGGCGTAGGCAGAGCATTTCCTGTTCAGGGACATGATAGCATATTTCTCCAAAGAGAGCAGTCATCTTCGTCTATGTAGGGGCAGCTCCAGAGCACTTCCTCTCTAAATGTTCCACAAACATCAGCAGTTAACAAAAGCACCATGGGACGGATGGATGTGGAGGAACTACTAAGTGTTCAGAAACGTGTCGCGCTGCTGGTTTATGTTTGTTGCAGGTTATGATCCTCGTGGAACGTCACCGTTACGATGCAACTGGGATCGAAGAGGATGGATGCAGATGAAGCTTATCTTGAGTCTGAATCCAGATCAGTGGTTTAACAGACCCTCAGGTCAAACAGAGCTTTTAGTGAAATAAGCAAATTGGTTTGTAGGTCATTTGGACCTCTCCACACAGAAAAAGAACATCCTTGATATTTTGACCATTGTGGTCACTTACAGCAACCTTGTCTCTAGGAGAGATTCCCATCAGTGTTGTGAACTTAACTCATTTAGTGCCATTGACGACTAAAGTCATCATTTTAAATCGCTCGCTTGCTGCGCCTGACTTGCACCTTTAACGGGGCGGGCCTGGGAGCGAGCCTCCGCGCCAGGAGAGTAAAGGGATTAAATAATCCAGAGACAAAGAAGTCCAAATCCACCCAGAGGTTTCTTTCCAGTGTTCAGAAAAACCTTCAGATGATGGTAAACATTCCCAGTCAGATTCCTGAGCCTTGTGGCTCCATTTGGTGAGGAGCAGTTCAACGCTAAGCTCCTGACCTTAACTGTACTCCAAGGCCTGGGTCACATGGTACGGTTGTTGAAGCGTCGGATGAGCCTGGATTTGTGATCCAAGTGACAGGTTTCCAAGCAGACCAAAGCAACCTTAACACAGCACACATGAATGGAATATCTGATAGGATTATCTTTAGACCAATCATGATAACTGAGCATGCCCTTAAGATTTTTGGGAAGGGGAAGATCAGGTACAAAATCGCCATGATTAAGCTGCCGTGTGAACCAGACCTTGGGTGGAAGCTTTGTTTGCCTCCAGCTTTTTATCTCTTGATCCAAATCTGAGTGTTGGAATTTAGACGTATTTGAACTCTTCCGCCTGTACCCGAGACTTGAATGTACCAACCACTCAAGATGATGACGCTCAAAATGTAAAAGCTTTAAAGTGGGAAAACAAATCCGAGACCCACACCCCTGATTCGTCTTTAATGTCAGAATAACATTTGAGATTTAACATCTTTTCTTCTCTGAGATTCATATTTTCCTGCATTTATCTCCAGCTAGCACCATTTGAGCTCAGACTTTGCAAATCTAATGAACAGATTTATCTTCCATCCTGCCTCTTCCAGCCCGAGCTGCTGCAGCTTCATGCTGCAGTCATGAAATTGTCCATAAAACTTCTGTCTAAGCAGTAGAAAGTTTAGAATCATGGGGATCCTGGAGGATGAGACACCTCCTGCTCGTTCGTTAGGGGGTGTGGCTTCTCAGAGCAGCCGCACCAATGTTTGAGCAACATGAAAGGAAGAGAACGACAACGTTTCTCTGCATCTGCAATGATAGATGGGCAACAGAGAAGAAGAAGAAGAAGAAAATATCATTTCTATAGCGCCTCTCAAGACAAAAATCACGAGGCGCTTCACAAAAACAAAAAAATGTAAAAATATAAAAAAGCATTTAGAAAATGTTTAAACATATATTTAAAATGAGCAAAAATAGACAATCGTGATAAAAAATGTTAAGAAAGAGAGAGAGTGAACAGGAAAGAGGGAAATCAGTGGATTCTGAGGAAGGTGGAATAGGTGGGGAGAGCAGAATAAAGAGAGAGAGGTGAAGAAGGTCATACAAAAGCCAGCTTGAACAGGTGAGTCTTCAGCTGCTTTTTAAAGGAGACCACTGAGTCCACTGAACTCAGGCTCAGGGGGAGAGAGTTTCAGAGTCTGGGGGCCACAGCAGCAAATGATCTGTCACCTTTGGTCTTTAGCCTGGTGCTGCACAACCAGTAGGCTTTGATCACTGGACCTCAGGGACCTGCTGGGGGTGTAGGGACTGAGAAGATCACCAATGTAAGATGGTGCTTGTCCATGTAAGGCCCTATAGACCAGAACCAGGATCTTGAAATGAACACTGAAGTTGACTGGCAGCCAGTGAAGCTGGAGGAGAAGCGGGGTGATGTGGGTGTGTTTGGAGGACTTGGTCAGAAGCCGAGCACAGGCATTCTGAACCACCTGTAGACGGTTCAGGGAGGTTCTGCTCAGACACGTGAAAAGAGAGTTACAGTAGTCTAAGCGTGAGGAGATGAAGGTGTGGAGAACTGTCTCAAGTTCAGAGCGGGACAGAATGGGACTCAGCTTAGCAACGTTCCTGAAATGGAAGAAGGATGAGCCAACAAGAGAACTGACATGAGAATCCAGGGTGAGAGCTGGGTCAAAGGTCACGCCAAGATTCCTGACAGAAGGTTTGGTGTGAGAAGCAAGCTGACCAAGAGAGTCTCTGACTTTGGGAACCAACTTGTCTGGGGCACAGATGAGGATCTCAGTCTTATCTTCATTCAGCTGTAGAAAGCTCCTACCATCCAGGTTTTGATAGAGTCTAAGCAGGTGTGTAACAGCTGCAGCTTAGACATCTCATGGGGCTTAAATGAGATGTACAGTTGGATGTCATCTGCATAAAGATGGTAGGAGATTCCTTTGAAGAAGCTCAGGATGTGCTGAAGAGGAAGCAGATAGAGGAGGAAGAGCAGAGGCCCCAGCACAGAACCTTGTGGGACACCATGGGTAAGGGAGGTGGTGGAGGACCTAAACTTGGAGACGGCCACAGAAAAGGAGCGCTCAGGGAGATAAGAGGAGAGCAACGGAAAAAACACACATTCATTTATTCTGTAGGGTTTTAAAAATTAAATTCTCTTCAGGGACTAAAAAAAGGAGGTTTTTTTCAGCTAAGCAGAAATGATGCACAAATATGTGTGACCATCCGGAACTTGGCAGCCCTGCTGTGCCTACAGCTGCTGCTCTCTGACTGAGCAGTTGTTGTTTGGACGAAAGCTTTCTTCAACTCTCACTTATTTTTCTTTTAATATTCTCTCACTCATGGTTTCCGGCAGTGTTTAAGCAGGAGCGCTCTGCCTCCTCTGAGGTATCTTAATGCTTAGGAGGTGCTGTGTGATGATGTTCTGTATTGTGGAGGTGGCCTCTGGACAAACAACATCATCTGTTTAACTAGAGCTCGCAGCTTACACACAAACAGGAGAAACGCCTGCTCAGCCTGAGACATAATTAATGCTAAAAATGCCAAAAAAGTTGATTTTATAGTCATGCACCATGTTTTGTTTAATCTGCACAAAAGATCGACGACATTTCTGTCAAAGGTGATTTTAACATGATTTTCAACAAATAAGGACAAAGCAGTTTTCTTTTGCTGGATGTGTGAGTCCAATGTGAGTGAAGGTCAGATCTGCTCAGCAGGAAGAGGGGTGAGAAGAATGTGAGAGGAGTCAGAAAAAATAAGCACATCGTAGGCTGAAGCCATGAAAAAGTGCCCGACATGTTGGGAAAGGCACAGTTAGCTCAGGGCAAAGCGGGATAGCATCTGCAAGCTGTCTAAGTGAACACGCTGCCGAGGGAGGCAGAGCAGGAGCATCTGAGTGAAACACAAACAAGACAAAAGGGTTTGGAAGGCAGGGAAAGGGAAAATATCCAAAACATCACGTAGAAACATTTTGTTTTTGGAACAAATGCATTTAAAGGGACTTTACGGACTTTTGAATTTTTATGCTTGTGATTGCCCCCTCAGGCCAAAAGCGTAACAGCTATTTAACTAAACAATTTAGAATTTTTTATATTTTATTGGCATTTTGCTTTTGCACTTTTAATGTTTTATGCTATTGGTCCAGTGCCAATAACAACATAATTATATACATTTAAGCATAAAGGGACTTTACAGAGTTTTGAATTTTTATGCTCGCGATTGCCCCCTCAGGCCAAAAGTGTAACGGCAGCTTCAATAGTAGGCTCGTGCACGAGGTGCGCATGCTGTACGTGCACACTCCTTAACGAAAATAACAGCTGAGACAGTCCCATGTGTGTGTGTGTGTGTGTGTGTGTGTGTGTGTGTGTGTGTGTGTGTGGCCCGGAGGACAGAGGACAGGAGAACGCGCAGCTAATTAATTAAATAATGTGGTTCTGTACCTTTCTCTTCAGCACAGCCGACAAAGGTTTATGATGGGTCAGTCCTCCTGCATGCTCAGATCATTCCCTTCCCTTGCTTGAAAAAATTGTTCCAAAATGAAAGTTGAACCCACATCTTTTTTATCTGTAAATTCAATGCCGTTCAGCGAGTCTCAAATAAAAATTTGGGCATCTTACTGTAAAAAAATATACCATTAATGTAAAAATGAAACTCTAAATAAACTATGTTCACATCCAGAATCGAACCCAAGTCTCCAGCATGAAAGTCAGAAAGAAAGTCGATGACAGCTGAAACAATGTCAAACCAAAGAACGGTTCGGAGTGAAAATGGTTATTTTGTTGCTAATTTGCAGGAAATATCTAGAAGAAAGTTCTACAGAAAGTAGCTAAGGGTCCTCAGAAATGTAGCTAGCTTTGTCACTAGGCGTTAGGAACAGCGACAAAGTGGCACTGCCTCTCTCTCTGCTGCTAAAGCTACGGATAGCAAATGCTACGGGCTATGCCTGAGCGTGAACGTGCATGAAGCAGCCTGCTCGACCCGAGCATCTCTCGTTTTCTGTGATTTTACAGAAAAACAGGCAATCACAGTAAAAATGCCAGGGCTCATTCTACAGGACCAGGGCATTGCAGGAGAACGTATGAAGAAGACATTAATTATTTCTATACACGTTTTGGCTGTCAAACTTCCATAATGTCCCTTTAATAAAAGCTTAAATCCATAATTTTATCACATGAAAACAAAATAAATGTTTAATTAAATCTTTTATTATCCTCAAATTATAATATTACAGATGAGAACAACAATTCCTTATATATGTGGCTGGATCTTTATGGTTAAGATGCAGATTTGACTTAAATGGGACATGAGACTTTTATTATAATTCTTCTATCTTCGTTACAAAACAGGTTCACAGAGTTCTTTGCCCAAAATTTCGATCACATAAAGACATTTTTTATTCTTGACATTTTCAGACTGAGCCGTTTCCGAGCACAGTCACTTAAGAACACAAGCTGCTGCTGGCCACGCCCACCTGTTCACCACCAGGGCTACTACAAGCTGAGACGCTCTGACAACAGGGAGGGGTTCAGAGTAGAGCAGCAGCTCTCTCCTGCACCACGGAGGTGGTTCTAGTCTAATTTTCCTGTTTGTGATGCCACAAATGGAGACTTTTAAAAACTTCTTGTTTTAGCGACATAACTCCTGAAACCAAACACTGACAGAAAACTGAAGGCTGAAGTCTTGATTTTTGGGAGTCTTTAGAGGTAGTGGAGACCCACATGGCAGGAAGTTTTGGACAATATGTCCTCAACAGCACCACCCACATCAATAAGACAAATATCTGATGCAAGAAGATAGATCGTGTGATCCTTTTATTCATTTATTTATTTATTTATTTACAAAGAAAGCACAAAAGAAGATGGAGTGATAGAGATGAAGCAGACTGGAGAAAAATTAGATGATCAGAAGAAGAAAGCAAGAAACGTGGAGTCAGGGAGTGAAATGTGCTGTAATATCAATGTTTGATGTTTCTGTTGGTGATGAAGTAAAAGAAACTACAAACGCTTCACAGAATAAAAGACCCGTTAAAGGTTCACGGCTGTTGGAGATCCTCAGGTTAGAATTCATTCCAGCTGTTTGTACACCAAGTTATTTTGTTCTCATGTTACTTTTAAAGGAGAAAACAAACCATTCAGACAACAGGAAAGCAGTTTTAGTAAATATGCTTGATATGATGTGTTTGTCACTTGAGTTATTTTAATAAGTGGCAAAGAATAGATCTTAGTTCACATTTGTGTCCTTTTTTAAATTCTACCTGTTTATCAGGAGCGTTTTTATGGTGCCTCTCGAAGATTAAACAAAGACAAAAGTCTGTTTTGGAGGATTTCTGTGTGACTAAAGATGACTAAACCAACACGTTTGGGTGTGTTTGCTGTTTATTATCATTTTCTCTCCTGACTGAATTATCTTTTCCCATCCTTTTCATGTCCCCTTATCTCAGATCTGTTATCGGGCGAGCTCACTGGCGAGGCAGGGGGAGTAATTGGTGGCGCCGCTCTGTGTTACCCTTTGGCACGTTCTGTTCACCAAAAGCCCCCCCAGGGACTCGGGTATCTTTCACCTCCATGGGAGAGCAAACACACACCACACACAGACCCACAGAGATTATCAGACAGTCACCGGTGTCAGACAAAGGAAGAAAGAGGAGGGAGAGATGAGATGCTACTGAGAAAATTTACAAACGCAAAAGGCTGAGTGGTGAAAAGGAGGAGACCAGAAAGTGAGGAGAAAAATAAAAAAGTGGAAATTTAGATTAATTCGCCCTCGTATACCCTCCATCTATCAGGCTTTTCAGAGTTTTTTATTCACTTATTCCTTCATTAATCTTTTCCTACTCTTTGGTGTCCCGTCCATCCATCCGTGCTGACCTCCATTCATCACGCCAGGGGGACGCGGGGACACTTGACTTTGATATTAAGTTTGCTCAGCAGCTCAGGGCCTCGGTGCAAACACACACTTGACAAACACATACACACACCTGCAAAGAGGATCAAAGAAATGTGTTTGACAATAACACTGCGGTCACTACGGCAACAGCGAAAGTCCCAGGTTCTGTCTGCACGAGGAACAACTGATAACGTTGTTTTTTCCTGTCAGAATCCAAAGCAGGATTATTTACATCCACGGTTGTAGATGCAGCATGAAATAAGAGACGGCCGTGTTTGTGTATAAACTGAAATTGGTCTCCAAGGCAACATCTCCATTCTTTCATGCAGACGGAACAATCACACAGCTTTGCTGCAGGAACTGATCATCCTAGATCTGCAGCTTATCTTTGAACTCAATCAGACAGGAAGTGATGCAAAAGGACATGAACTCAGGAATTCCGGTCCCAGCTGAAACACATTCTCTCACCCACGTTCTCTCTCTCTCTCTCTCTCTCTCTCTCTCTCTCTCTCTCTCTCTCTCTCTCTCTCTCTCTCTCTCTCTCTCTCTCTCTCTCTCTCTCTCTCTCTCTCTCTCTCTCTCTCTCTCTCTCTCTCTCTCTCTCTCTCTCTCTCTCTCATAGCAACACTAAGAAAACGTGGCCCTCTACTTGAAGCAGCAACTCAAACGTTTAAAAGCACAACCTGCCCGTCTTTAACAGGAACATAAGATACATGTAACATAAGGTACATAAGGAACAGGAACAAGAGGTAAAACGGGGAAATAAGGTATTCTATGTTGTAAAAACACTGATTGGTGCAGGTGTGTAGGCGGGGCTTCCAACTTCACATCAGATTCCCAAAAATACAACATGGCTGTTAGGTATTTTTATATGTTCATCTTTGATTGTGAAGTTACCTCACTTTTAGGAAAAGTCCAAACCAGCTAAACCAGGGAGTTTTCTGCCAGACCAAGAAACTTGTAGTTCTAGTATCTGAAGAATTCCTTTGTCCTGTGCATTCTAAGACCAAGGTGTTTTTCCATTAGCTCAACTCTAGAAACTTCTCTTGTGATTGTGGAATTTGTGGGTGTGAACATTTTGTGAAATAAATCCCTCCATGAGCTTAGGTTCCTTTGTGAGAGGAAAATGGCTTCCGTGCTGTATGGTCTGATTCTTCCTCACCCTTTGCAAAGTGTCACACTTTGCAGAGTTTGTTGTCTGTTTAAGGTTTGTTACAATTTACCAAATTAAGAATCTAATCCCTCTGTGTGTGTGTTCTGACTTCCTTTAAGGTAATATAAGTTTAAGGTATTATAAGAACAATAGTATAAATTAAATTATGCAACATAATGGTGGAGAATGCTAAATTAAAATACCCAACAATGGCCGCTCCAAGATACAGGAAGGTTTTCATGGCTTCACTTTGAATCAAGTAGGCAGAGATGCTTGTCTATATGGACTGCACATGCTCAGTACCAAAGTAAGCAAACTCCCACGTTCACAGAACCCTTACATGCACCTATCTCAGCCTCCACACACATTAACAAAACACTACTTATTTCCTTGCTGTTTTGCTCGGTGATGATTTGTAGTGAAGAGAATTTAAATAATGTAGATTTTGGCATCTGCCCATGTGCGTGGAAACTCGGTTTGCCTCGATCCATGCACACACACACAGCCAAGTAAGCAATCCAACTGCAAATGTGCATGAGACACAAAACAAAGGCTTGTTTTGTGCACCATGTACACAGCTATAAGTGGTGGATTATTTGTCTTTCCTGTCAACCTGGTAAAATAGAACTTTACCTTCTACTGCATTTTCCTCTACCCACTTTGTTTCTCCTCCTGCCGCCTGTTCTTAGCTGAGCTCAGCAGTCAGCCACATCCCTTAGGGATGTATTGATGTTAGAAGAGTAGGTTTAACAACTAGCTGAGGAGGGGAAATGAGAAAGTCGAGAAGGTAAAACTGAGCTAGAGGGAGAGAGGTCAGGAAAGATGGAGGATCAGATGTTGGGTAAAGAAGACAGAGGACGATGAGCCGTTATATTCCAGGATGAAATTTCCTACAGGGTCATAAGATGATGAAACAGAAAAATACATGTAAGGTGGGAAATAAAATGTAGGAAGTATTAATAAAATGGTCACACTGCTTGTGATAGAGTGTATTTATGTATTTTAGGGCTGCACAATATATCGAAAAATTATCGTCATCGCGATAACAGGACGTGCGATAGGCCCATCGCAAAGCACGTCAAAAACGGCGATAAATGTTTGGTTCAAGCGTTTCCATCCGTGTCAAACATCAACTTTTTGTAAACCAGCTCTGTTTTTTACGCGGAAGTATTATTTGACCAGTCAAATGTAGCCCTTCTGATTTGCGACCAATCAGATGGTTCCGTTCACGTAATACGCCCGCCCCCTACGTAGACCCTTACCCCAAAATTCCACTATCTCCGCTCCGCCCCCGCTTTCCGCTGCCGCTCGTTTCCCTTGTTCGTCATGCTGGCTCAGAGCAACGAACGCACTTTGTGCTGAGGTTTCTGGAATCAGCGCTGCTTTCAAACGTGAACTTGAGTCCGCTCGGTGTCGTTAAGCAGCTGATAATAACCGGATTGACTCCGACACGTGCCGGTGAACCAACCCACCGTTAGCCCCAGGCTCCGGTTAGCTTCCAGCTTAAAGGCTACAGCACTCTCCTCCCAGTCCCACCCTGCTAAAGAGGGCCTGGAAAAGTTCCCCCACACATCAGAGTGATTTTTCATTTATGAGCTTTTATAACCTTGTTAATCAGGATAGTTGATTTGCTGCTGCACATATACTGTCAGTCAGAAGCTCTGCTAGCTGGTTATCTTAGAGGAGCTAGTTCAATTTGTTAGCTTGTTATCAGAATCATAGTTGCAGTTTCATCATCTGAGCTGCTTTTTAAGATCTAGGTAAACTTGTTCAATTTGGGGTTAAAACCAAACGTTTTCACATATTTTCCATGTAGTTTTTTTTTGCCAGTTCCTCTTCTGAAAGGTAGACAATTGTTTTTCTCTTTCTCTCAGAAAATCTTAATATTCTCCTAGTTTGGCCCAGCACAGTTCACTTCCCAATTACAGCAACAGCCTTATATCATAACCACATAAGTGGAGAAAATGTTCAGTAGCAATGAGAGGATTTGCTGTTGCATTTAAGTGATGTTAATTATTATTTAACATTTAAACTTATTTTTTGATATTTTTATTTATTCAGAAAACCCTGGTAAGGGATGTTTTTCTGTATTTGGAGCATCAGAAAAGGTTTTATGGTAGAGGTGATGTTTTAAAGTCACTGAGAAACTGCATGCATGTAGTTTGTTGTTTTGCTGCTAATACAGTAGCAGGTGCAGCTGCTAATACAGTAGCAGGTGCAGCTGCTAATACAGTAGCAGGTGCAGCTGCTAATACAGTAGCGGGTGCAGCTGCTAATACAGTAGCGGGTGCAGCTGCTAATGCAGTAGCAGGTACAGCTGCTAATACAGTAGCGGGTGCAGCTGCTAATGCAGTAGCAGGTACAGCTGCTAATATAGTAGCGGGTGCAGCTGCTAATACAGTAGCAGGTGCAGCTGCTAATATAGTAGCGGGTGCAGCTGCTAATACAGTAGCAGGTGCAGCTGCTAATACAGTAGCAGGTACAGCTGCTAATACAGTAGCGGGTGCAGCTGCTACTGCAGTAGCAGGTACAGCTGCTAATATAATAGCGGGTGCAGCTGCTAATACAGTAGCAGGTGCAGCTGCTAATACGGTAGCGGGTGCAGCTGCTAATGCAGTAGCGGGTGCAGCTGCTAATACGGTAGCGGGTGCAGCTGCTAATACAGTAGCGGGTGCAGCTGCTAATACAGTAGCGGGTGCAGCTGCTAATACGGTAGCGGGTGCAGCTGCTAATACAGTAGCGGGTGCAGCTGCCAATACGGTAGCGGGTACAGCTGCTAATACGGTAGCGGGTGCAGCTGCCAATACGGTAGCGGGTGCAGCTGCTAATACAGTAGCAGGTGCAGCTGCTATACAGTAGCGGGTGCAGCTGCCAATACGGTAGCGGGTGCAGCTGCTATATAGTAGCGGGTGCAGCTGCCAATACGGTAGCGGGTACAGCTGCTAATACAGTAGCGGGTGCAGCTGCCAATACGGTAGCGGGTGCAGCTGCTAATACAGTAGCGGGTGCAGCTGCTATACAGTAGTGGGTGCAGCTGCCAATATGGTAGCGGGTGCAGCTGCTAATACAGTAGCGGGTGCAGCTGCCAATACAGTAGCGGGTGCAGCTGCCAATACGGTAGCGGGTGCAGCTGCTATACAGTAGTGGGTGCAGCTGCTATACGGTAGCGGGTGCAGCTGCTAATACAGTAGCGGGTGCAGCTGCTAATACGGTAGCGGGTGCAGCTGCTAATACAGTAGCAGGTGCAGCTGCTAATACAGTAGCAGGTGCAGCTGCTAATACGGTAGCAGGTGCACCTGCTAATAAAGTAGCAGGTGCAGCTGCTAATACAGTAGCAGGTGCAGCTGCTACTACAGTAGCAGGTGCAGCTGCTAATACAGTAGCAGGTGCAGCTGCTAATACAGTAGCAGGTACAGCTGCTAATACAGTAGCAGGTACAGCTGCTAATACAGTAGCAGGTGCAGCTGCTAATACAGTAGCAGGTGCAGCTGCTTCTACAGTAGCAGGTGCAGCTGCTACTACAGTAGCAGGTGCAGCTGCTAATACAGTAGCAGGTGCAGCTGCTAATACAGTAGCAGGTACAGCTGCTAATGCAGTAGCAGGTGCAGCTGCATATTTTTGCAATAAAATGTTATGTTGTAATGGAATTCATGCATTAGATTTTGTTTGCTTTGAACCCAGAGCAGACGTCACACGCCAGACGACATCAACACTGCATACTTTAGTATTTGTTCATTTATCGCGAGTAATATCGATATCGCAATATTAAGCACTGTTATCGAATATCGCAGGTTTTCCTAATATCGTGCAGCCCTAATATACATTTTTTTATTATTGCAAAGCAAAACAAATCTCAAACGAATGAGCTTATAGAAAATGTTTTCAGCACAAGGCCAAACAAAGCTGAATGAAGTTCTGGAGAACAAAGCGAACGGACATTCTCCGTTTTCTCAGAAAAATAAAAACTCCTCCAGAGCAGCAACTCTGGGTTCAAGAACCTGACTCAAATCAGAACCGGTTTTTACTTAAAAGGGTTCTAAAAATAGAACATCTGAAACTTTGTTGGGGCTCAAAAGGTCCCAGGAGCCCAGAGAAATGCTTAAACACAACCCCATAATACAGCCCTTCACTGGAAAGGCTGCGTTGCCCCGCCCACCCACCAGGGACTTGATTTTTAATTGAGCTGCATGCTGATTGGCTGCTTTAACCTAATGGCTCTATTTGTGATGATTTTCTTACCTTCACAGATGCAGGAGCATACTAAACACTGTTTCCAGATTCACGTGTTACAGTAAAGACACAGCATCATGGACCAGGCTGCAGCTCAAGGGTCTTCTGGCAGTTTTCCAAACTACAGAACAAAGAAGGAGACGAGAACAGAAAAGCATTCATCAACAAACGTTACAGTTTCGTTACACAGACTCTTAATTTAAACATGGTTGACCTACAGGCCAGGAAGTTGTTCTCCATCATCGACTGAGTACAGAAGCAGTCTAATTATCATGAAACTCTTTGTCTTAAACCAAGTGTGCCAAGTTGGGAGCTGTAGTCTCACAGACTGATCCTCCCACACAGGAAATACTCCCTCACAGGCTGTTGCTACTGGATATCAATGACCTGAACAACCCCAGCCATCGATCCAAACTTATCCCGTCTTTCTCCTTCCTCTACTCCTTCTTTCATTCTTTTACTCTTTACATTGTAGTCCATTCTCCCTACTTTCTCTACACTTTTATCTCTTATATCCATGCTTCAGTTAATCCCTCTATCCTTCCCTCCGATTTGCCTTTTTCTTCTTGGGAGGATAGAGGACATGGCTGGAACAAAGGCTGCTTCTATACTAGCTGAGCAAGCAGGATAGAGAGAAGGAGGGAGGGGGAGGAGGATAAAAACGAGACGAGGGGGGCATGAACGAGGGCAAAGTGTAAGGTGGATGGGAGGATAGGTCGGGAGTGAGGAGGAAATAGAGACAACTGTAGGAGTGATGGAAGAAAACAGGTGGAAGTAAAGTAAAAAGGAGGATGATGGGAGAGGACGAAGATGAACACAAAAACGATTTAAGTAATAGCACTCTCAAATTAAGAGTGTGGTGTCATCACACGGTCCGTTAGGAATGAAACTTTTACAAGAAAAGCAAAAATGCTTACAGTCCGTTTTCAACTATCAACCCAAACCCCATCTAAATGCATTTACTGAGTCTAATTCAGAAATGAAAAACAAAAGAATCTTATTTCTGTGACCCGGAAGTTGTCGGTGTCTCGGACCACACCTTACACCTTGTACCCTAACCTCAGCATCGTCGCCACGCATTCCCATCTAAAGACCATTCTTTGTTCCAAAGTCAGTACAAAACGCTGTCGCGATTTCACTTCAAGACTTTCCATTCATTCTGTTTTCCATAAAAAAATCCAAATATGCATGCAAATTTTTTTTTTTTCCAGAACTGCGCTGCTCTGGGTGGCTACATGTTGGAGTAGCTCTATTGACTATATGTAAGTTTTGCCTTTTTTAGGAATTTTTTATTCTAGTTTCTCAAGAAAAACTGTATTTTTTGGACACTTTGCTTTTCTGTTTCTGGTGCTGTGAAGCTTGGAGGATTTTTACTGCTATTTTTTAGCTTTTTTCACTTTTTGAGCATTTGTTATGATGCGTAACCATGGCAACAAGCTGGTTTACAATCAGGAGCAGCCAATTAACATGAAAAAGGCTGAAATAATACCTCAACTGAAGCCACAAATCCCAAATGAGCTAAAACACAAGAAGCGTGGGTGCAGAGCGGGAGCTAAACGGAGACAGAGAAAGAGGAAATTCAAACCATCTCTCCCATCGATCATAATGGGCAATGTGAGATCACTGGCCAACAAGATGGAGGAACTCCAAGCCCTTTCAAGGACTCAGCCAGAGTTTCTGCAGTTTTGGAACCGCTGGAGGAGAAAATGCAGAGATGGATTCTCCAGAGAATCAAGAAAATGATGGACAACCCTGAGCATTCTCTTCACAAGACTGTCCGACAACGGAAGAGTGTCTTCAGTCAGAGGCTTCTTCAGTTTGGCTGCAACACTGACCGCTACTGGAGATCCTTCCTGCCAACAGCCATTGTAATATACAACAACTCTTTGATGACCTGATTATTATTATTATTATTCTGAGCTACTACAGCAATCAGTTTCCCTCTGGGATTAATAAAGTGTTTTTGAATTGAATTGAATTGAATTGAAATGCGTGTCTGTGAAGAATCTTAGAAAAGATCAAGCATGAAGACCGTGGTAATGCGTTTTATTCATAGTGATATTCAACTTTTTTATATTAGCCTATGTTGCTTTTATGAGCTGGCCAACCAAGAACTATCCCTGTAACAGGCACGCCTTTATCTTTACCACAGAGACGCTCGTTTGATGCTTGCTCTGCATTAGCTAGGTCAAACAGTTGGCCGCCTACAACGTGTGATCCGAGACACCAACGAGTACCAATTTGATTTCTGATTTAGGTTTTTTACTCTGAAATTAAATACAGTTAACTGTTCATTTTCAATCCCCTTTTGGTTTTAGGAAAACAAAAAATGGATATTGTTTGTATAAAATGGTAAACGGGAACGTTTTCTGACTTCCGCTGGACGGCAGGTACACGAACCATAAATCCTTGAGCCTACAGAATATAAAGTCTTTGTCAGTAGATCTGCCAGAAGTGACAGAGTGAAGTTATTATGCGAGGACACGCCCCATCCTGAGCACAAGGACACGGCGCTCCAGGAGGTGGGCTGCTTCTCCGAGCAGACACACAACTTTTGTATCCAGTGCTGCTAAATAATGCAGATAACCAAATGACTGATTCAGTGAATTAATCGTTGTCTGCTGCCTCCTCTTATTATTGATGACATTTTTAAATGTCATTCCAGCCTGAAAATGTCCAAAAAGACAAACAGCCGTGACTACAGAGCGGGAATTTTTCTTCTGATCTGCATGCGCAGCAGAATCCCGTCCAAGGATTTCATGTGAACTCACCCTGAATGTTGTTGTTGCTATTTACAGACACAAACAAGTAAACGTCTTCTATCAAACCCACTTCGATCTGCTTTATAGGCCAAACTTCTCCCACGTGTAGGCTCCGTCATCGCATCAGGATGCACAAAGATAACAAATGATAGTTTTCTTTCCCGAAGGCGAAGGGACATTCGGTCAGCGGTTAGTTCCTCGTGTGCGAGGAGACAACCAGTGCAGCCTAATGAGCCAACATCCCCTGGGTGGGAATATATTTACTCTGATTTCATCTGGATTTCTCTACAGTGTGTGCATCTTTTAATGAGGTAACTGGAGTGAAACGTCCCAGCAGCTTTTATCTACACGAGTTACGACGTGACAGAGGGGAATGATTTCAGGCTAAAAACAGAAACTGTCCACGAAAAAAAGAAAAACACAGAAAATCTCGAACTATGGCTTAGCTGAGTTAAAATTTTGTTCATGTTGTCCCTTTGACAGCAAGATGATCCTACTAACGATGCAAAATCATTTTTCATAATCATAACAGACTCATATAATTAGCTACAAGCCAGGGTTGATTCTAGGATCTGACCTTTAGAGGTCTGACCCGACCCTACCGCACGTACACTCCTCACCCCAGGTCATCTGGCTAGCTGGTTCTGGAGGTCCAGAGGTCTCAGCATGACCTCAGACAGGACAGGGCCTTGTCGGAGTAGGTGCCATATATGTTCAGGCAGCTGCTGATGACATCCCACTACATGATTGGCTGAGCACTGGGAGTGCAGGGGTTGCGTTTAGACTGAACATGGGTCAGGGTCATAATTTTGGCTTCCTCATAAGAAACATGGAAGACCTTTACGAATGAACTAATTGTTACATTTGTAATTGATATTTGGTCCAATAAATAAATACTCCCAGACTGCAAACCATGAGCAAATGAAATGATCCAAATACCCAAATTAATTCACCCACATGGGAAAAATAAGTTTTGTGGAGCAGTATTAAATGTTGTTGAGGGTCTGACCTCATGAGGAAATTGCTATGCAGTGATTTTCTCCAAAATGACTGTGCTTAAATTGCTCTGAAAAGCAAATAATCACATCAGCGCCAAGAAACTTCATTTCCCATGATGCTTTGCACACGGAAGCATTGTGATGACGTCACCGCCTAATACCAGAAACACGATCTGCGGGAGGCGGGAGCTTGGACAGCTTTCCCGCGACTTCAAAGACTATAAATCATGAATGAGACAAAGAAACCTCGTTCTTTTTCCCAGGATACCTGGCGGTAAGGACACGCTTGTCGAACGATCCGACTCCCTTGAGCACGCGGAAGCTCTAAGTGCCCAAGTTGAGCCCACGGGACCGCTGGAAAAAACTAAACTGCACGCCCATCAGATCTGCTCGTTTCTGCTCCCCTCCAGCTGATGTTTGAGGACACAGAACTGCGAAGGAAAGCAGCAACTCCATCCAGCTCTCAGAGACGCTGTAAGTTGTCAAACTCAGCACAAAAGAAACTTCGTTCTCTTTGTGTCCAGCCCGTGGAGAAACTCACGGAGAACGCCAAACAACGGAGAAAGCATCAAACCGACGGATGACGCTGAAAACTGCGGAGAAACACGGAGAACCGTCGAATCAAACAGCGGGGGACGCCTTGCTGTTCTGGTGATCAGAAAACTCATTTCTCTCTCTCCTTTTCTTCTCCCGTTTCCTCTATAGTCCAGAATAAGCAATAAAACCGCGCTATTGCTTAAAAAGTAGCTTCGTGTTTTCCTCTTTCGTTCCCAAACACGTCCGTCAGGTCATTTTGAAAGAATAAACTGCTTATTTATCATTGTTTGAATATCTTTAAATGTTTCGGCCATGGCCAGGCTGATAAACTAAAAGATATTAACTTGTGATTAATCTTTTGTGTTGTTTCATGATCCTTTGAAATGTTTTGAGTGATTTAAGGTTAAGTTACTACTGATTCTAAGTGCTTTGGAAGTTAAAGTGCAAGTTGCCACCCACACTTTAGCCAGACAAAGGGGTCAGCCATCTTGTATTCAAGACTCCATTTTGAATCCATACACACTCACACACACATACTACTCCTTTGTGAGAACAAAGGACCCCATTCATACATCCTCCATCACACGCAAACACATCCATCTTCAATTATATCACATGGTTATTATTCATTTATGCCACTGTTTATTCATTTGACAAATTGTTAATTAAACATTATAAAATTCAGATTTTCGTCTCCAGTAGCTTTGTTGTGTCAAAGAGAAGTCTCTGCTCCGAGGATTCTACGAACTTCAAGAAAGACTGATAAGAGTTTTGGATTCAATTTTTCCCCGGTTAAAGGGGAATGGTGCCCCGTATATCTAAGAATATCTTAATTAATTAATAAATCAGTAAATATTCTCATATTTACAGAATTTATTGAAGAATCCAAAAGTAAGTTAAAGCTTACAAATTGTTCGCTCCTAATAACCCCAACAATGTGATGAAATTTCATTGAAACAAAAAATAAAACAGAGCATATCAGGGCTAGGGTTAGGATTACCTATAACATATATAAAACAACCAGGCTAATATTGACAGTACAGTCTAATTTACAAATACCCTCCCCAAAAATAAGACTGCAGGTCCCAGAATGCATTGGGACTTTCAGAGCTGTCAGAAGTTTGCAGACAGAGTATGTTGCTTCATTGAGGCAGCATATTACTGCCAGTGAATCTGAGGAGATTCATTTTGAACTTTTCACTAATGGGTTTGATTCTGAATCCAACTGTGAGCTCCAGGTTTTCAGCTACGGCATCATTCCACCTGCAGGCAGCTCAAACAAACTCCAAGTTCACAGATGCTCCTCAGCTTTTCCTGATCCCAAACGTCCATGAAGTTAAGATGTCAGGTGGTTTCATCAGAGCTACGGGGCATCAGCTCCAAGTTGTCTCTTAATGTCTTTAAAGAGGAATAATTAGATTTGGATTTTAATTGTGTAACAATCAGGATCATTGTTTTTGTTGTTGTTGTTGTTGTTATGATAGCCAGATGTAACATGTTTTTATTAGAAATAATTAGTAAAAAATCTTTAGAGAAGGATTATTAGAATGAATCTCACTTAACTTATTCACTTACTAGTAGCCTAAATGACGTGTTTTGATAACTAAATTATAAATCATAAAGACTCCTTTTATGTGTCTGTCGGTTTTTCAGGGCAGTGCCCCTCCATACCTTGGGGATCTGTTAAAAAGACATGTACCCTCAAGCTCATTGTGCTCTGCGGGAATAGGGTATTTTCTATTTTAGCCCCGTCCCTCCAACATAAGTTACCTCTTGGCATTAAGCTGTCTCCATCTTTGGCTGCTTTCAAGAGTGGCTTGAAGACTCCTTTTTATCGTCTGGCGTTGACCTAACCTGTTTGGTGACTGGTTTTAATAGTATTCATTTTTTGTTTGCTTTTATTGATTTAGTTTTCTGATCCTAGTTTTACTGGTGTCTATGTTTTATTTGTGCTGTGTTCAGTGCTTACGGTTCCCCTTGAGGATGATGGAAAGCGCTATACAAATAAAAGTAGACTGATTGATTAAAGACAATCCATCCATCCAATTTTGTATAAACATTGTAATGTAAAAACTGAAAAAACTGAACTTCAAAGAAAATCTAATCAATCAATCAATCAATCAATCAATCAATCAATCAATCAATCAATCAATCATCAATCAATCAATCAATCAATCACAATAAATTAAAAGCCAATAAAAGCCTGAAGGCAGCCAGCGCTGAGTTCAAGCGGGAGGAGGTGGAAAAGCCTAAACTCGCCGTGGTGCTGTCCGTGGTGCTGATCTTAGGAAGCAGGAGGCAGAGCTATCCACCACGCTGAAGGCGGCGGGGTCTGCAGTGTTGATCATCTGCTTCCAGGAGGGCCAGACAGCAGCCATAACAGTCTTTTATATCCTAGTATCTAATATGCAGGATCACAGGATACCATTGATGAAGAAACTGTCCTTTAATTAACTATGTAGCACAGACACTAGCATCATATCATTTATTTATCTATATGACGCTTAGTTATATGACGATATTCTAGTAGATGCTGTGATTACGCCTCAGAAGCACTGTTGCATTTGTCATAATTCATTCACTGAGGTGAACTACCGCACACACTTTAGTACATTACTTTATAGCTGTTAGAGGTAGCTGTGCTAACAACAATATGACTCCTAACAGCAAAACCCACGATCATCATATTAAACACCGATGCCAAATCTACCTAATGCTTTCTGGTCTCAGTCACACCTCTAAAATGGAAGAGTCTGTAATAAATGCACTTGATTCTGAGTTGATCAAGCATTTTATTCCAGTTTTTAGGTCAGAAATGTAATTATCATTTTGAACAGTTGTTACTCTCAGACATTAAAGCTGCTTTGGGGCTTTTCCAGCCAACCTTTTCATCTTGTAACAAACACTCATTTGACCTTCCTGACCTACGCCGATCTGCTGCTTCTTTCAAATATAAAGTGTTAAAACTTTAGATGATCTGACACGACGATGGTGCCTTGATTAAACCATTTTTAGATTATTATGATATTTTGGTTTGGATCTGTTACCTCTGAGTAGTTCAAAATGCAGCAGTGGCTTTAGTTCCAACAGGAAATATGCACTTTCAATTAGAATCTGCATGCTTACTCAATTCTTTTCGAGGGTCTTAATGTTTTGGCACCATTTTACTTGTCTGAACGCGTGGCCTCTCATTCTCCCGCCTGAGCTTGGAGGGCTATGAATCAATTGATCCAGACTGAGAACCGGAGGTGACGGAGCATTTCTGATGGTGGTGTCTAATCTGTGGACAAGAAAGAGTATTGATCATTTTTAATCACTGCTGGAAACTCTTCTCTTTTTTCTGCCTGAGAAGGAAATTGGGGCTTTTATTGTGAAAACTTTACCTATTGCTTTATTGTGTTGTATTTATAGCTGATCTATTGAGCTTCACCAGTCCTGATGTAAGAGGCTATATCGATGTTTGCGGCTTCTTATTTATCTAAAAAAAAGATGATTGGTTTTATGATTCTGGAAGTAAAATTTACAACTTTTATTTTGTTTGTGTCGATTTGTGCTTATTGGTGGTGAGTTTAAAGACCAGAAAAAATGTAGGATTTTTTAAAATTTGTTGTTATTTACTGATGACGATGCATTAAGAGACTATCTTTGACCTCCACATTGTCCGAATTTTGATTAAACCAGTTTTTGGGCGTACCCCCACATTGTGCTCTAGGCTAAACTTTGACTTGCTTTACATAAACACATCACTAACCACTTAAAAAAATAAAAATAGTTTATTAAAAGACTAAATGATATCATGAAGTTCAGAAAAAGAAAACAGGAAACTATCCCACTTTAATGGACTAAAGACATTTTGCTTCTCGTCTGAGCAACTCTCTCAACATCCACCTAACCAGAAGCTTTAAAACTGTAGTGAGAGCTTTGCTATCTCCTTCTCTAAGGGTCTTTGTGGTCCTCCAGGTGATCACGAGTTTGGACTGATGGACGACTGTGTCAGGGTCAGAATCAGCGTGTTGAAATCTGAGTTATCTTCCCCTTCTTTAGTTGGCTTTTATTTAATATCTTCTTTCATGCAAGAGACTTTTCTCCTCAGACTCTTCCGTCCAACCTCTGTCCTGAAAAGAGATCCCTCTCCAGATGTAAGTAGAAAAGCAGAGTTCTGACCAAGTTGGATATCTTTAGTCTATCTTTGTGCAGGTCAGATATTCTAAACTCATTTATTTTCAGCTTTTTGTGGATTTTTAAACTATTTTGGGTGCTGACCTTGTTTATAGGACTGAATGAATTAAAGTGCACGCAGGTGCTCCTGTCTGCCTCCACAAACCTGGCGCGCTGACAGCTCTAAAACACCGGGTGGTGTGTACTTCCACACTGAACCGCATTAACGTCTATTAGCTCAGGCGCGTGTGTGTTTGTGCACAAAAGAAAACACCTGCAACACAAACACACACTCAGAATCTCAACAGCACAGGTTGACCCTGTCAGAGCAGGTGAGGGAATGCAAAACAGACATCAGATATGCAAAGTGTCCATTAGGCAACAGCAGCAGCAGCAGGACTTAAAAACATTCCCAATGTGGGCCCGACAATCCTTGACTTGGTTTTAAAGATCACATATGCAATAAAAAATATAAAAGAGAATGTAGTTTTCGTCCTGGCCGTGGAACTGTGGACCAGCTCTGTACCCTTGCAAGGGTGATGGAGGGGGCATGGGAGTTTGCCCAACCAATCCACATGTGCTTTGTGGATTTGGAGAAGGCTTATGACCGTGTCCCCAGGGGCACCCTGTGGGGGACGCTCCAAAGGGCCATTCAGTCCCTTTACCAGAGGAGCGTGAGTTTGGTCCGCATAGCCGGCAGTAAGTCGGACCTGTTCCCGGTGAGGGTTGGACTCCGCCAGGGCTGCCCTTTGTCACCGGTTCTGTTCATTACCTTTATGGACAGAATTTCTAGGCACAGCCGTGGTGTGGAGTGTGTCGGGTTTGGTGGCAGGAGAATCTCGTCTCAGCATTTTGCGGATGACGTGGTCCTCCTAGCTTCATCCAGCTCTGACCTTCAGCTCTTGCTGGGTAGGTTCGCGGCCGAGTGTGAAGCGGATGGGATGAGGATCAGCACCTCCAAATCTGAGACCACGGTTCTCGACCGGAAAAGGGTGGCTTGCCAACTCCGGGTCGGGAGAGAGGTCCTACCTCAAGTAGAGGAGTTTAAGTCTCTCGGGGTCTTGTTCACGAGTGAGGGTAGGAGGGATCGGGAGATCGACAGGCGGATTGGTTCGGCGTCTGCAGTGATGCGGACGCTGAGCCGATCTGTCGTGGTGAAGAGGGAGCTGAGCCAGAAAGCCAGGCTCTCGATTTACCGGTCGATCTACGTCCCAATCCTCACCTATGGTCATGAGCTTTGGGTAATGACCGAAAGGACGAGATCGCGGATACAAGCGGTCCAAATGAGTTTCCTCCGTAGGGTGGCCGGGCTCAGCCTTAGAGATAGGGTGAGGAGCTCGGACATTCGGGAGGGACTCGGAGTAGAACCGCTGCTCCTCCGGATCGAAAGGAGCCAGTTGAGGTGGTTTGGGCATCTGGTCAGGATGCCTCCTGGACGCCTCCCTGGGGAGGTGTTTCGGGCATGTCCTGCCGGCAGGAGGCCCCCGGGTCGACCCAGGACACGTTGGAGAGGTTACATCTCCAATCTGGTCCGGGAACGCCTTGGGGTCCTGCCGGAGGAGCTGGTGGACAAGGCCGGGGAGAGGACGGTCTGGAGCTCCCTAGTTGGGATGCTGCCCCCGCGACCCGGACCCGGATAAGCGGAGGAAGACGACGACGACGAGAAAGTGGGTCTGCCGTCACCAACCAGCCAGTCAGTCACGTTTATCAGTCACAGAAACAGTGAAGTAAAACGGATGTAAGGATGGAGACGTTGCTTAGAGACTGCAAACACAATGAAGGGGAGTTATTTTTTGCAGGGAAATGATGGACTCAGAAAAAAGTTAGAATCAAGAATGAAAACTTGTCGATGCTTTTAGGAAAGTTAACGTCAGTCAGATTGAAAATTTGAAAGTGAAATGAGTTTCTCTGCATCTGCAGCTGCAAACGAGCTAATTAAAAAACAAACAGGACGTCCGCTGCATATGAAATCAGGACAAGAGACGGAAACGAACAATGGATGGGAAACGTGCTGCTGGTGAGTCCACTATTTTAGAGAGTCTGACTGACATGCAGGTGAGGTTAAAAATGCACAACTAGGTTCTAAAAAACAGATAATAATACAGTAAAATAAAAGCAAGTTCAGTTTGATATGTTTAAAGCCATTTTTACCATTTAAGGCTGTTTGAAATGAACATAGACCGTTTTTGTTGAATTTCCATAATTCAGATGGAGCATCTTTGTCTGCAGTTGTTTACCGACTCATTCATCTTGGCCTGAAAACAGTAAATGTATTATTGCAGCCAAGAGGCCGGATGATCTTGTGTGGATTTTTGTTTTCTCTTGACATCATTTATAATTTCACTGAAGATTGTTCCTGTCTGATCACTCGGCTGAGAGGACGATCCGGTTTTCACTAACAGATAAAAACAGGAATCTGCTGTGCGTTCGGGTCAAAGGTGAGACTACAGGTGCACCATTGAGTCACAATTCACCACCTTGTTTCCTAAAGTCACAGTTCAGACAAGATTTTTTACATTTTTAAAACATTTTAATTAGATTTAATAGATCTCTTGGGAAATAAGAAAAGAGCTTCTAAAGAAGACTTTTTGGGGAAAAAGAACTGAGATAAAATAAATGAAAAACTATGTAAAAATGTGAAAATAGAAAATATGATGAAATATTATCAATTATCTGTCATCTGCTCTGCCTCTAAAGCCCGTTAGATGCTGGGCTGCAGATTTGAGACACAAAACTGAGAGAAATTGGGCAAATTCTTCATTTTAAAACAAACATAATCAGTAGGAAGCTTTTGACAGATGGTGAACAGGTGGCCGGGTCACCTGGGCCAGAACGTGAACTACAAAACACAAAAAGCAACACATTTCAGGATACTAAGACTTCTGTTTAACTGTTATTAATATCCTAGATATTGATTAGAATCTGAGGTTTATGACACTTGTTGTGAGAGTGGCTTTCCAGGTGTTGAATGTTAAATTGTTGCCTAAAACTGAAATTAATATTAAAATGTTTACAACTAGGAATGAAAGAAAAATATATGAAAAGACAGTGGAGCAAGTTTCCTATAAAACTTCATGAGTTTCAACAAATTTCCACATTTTTCCTAAAATTCTGTCTCCCAAAAAGATTTCCACTTCCCAAAGACCGTTAGGACATTTTATTGTCCGTGATTAAAGTCCTTCTTTAGTATTTCTACCACATTTTGTCTCGATGACTGGATCTCTTTTCACAGCTATTTTACAGAGGACAGGAGAAAACGCAGCTAATTAATTAAATAATTTGGTTCTGTACCTTTCTCTTCAGCACAGCCGACAAAGGTTTATGATGGGTCAGTCCTCCTGCATGCTCAGATCATTCCCTTCCCTTGCTTGAAAAATTGTTCCAAAATGAAAGTTGAACCCACATCTTTTCTATCTGTGAATTCAATGCCGTTCAGCGAGTCTTGAATAAAAATTTGGGCATCTTACTGTAAAAAAATATACCATTAATGTAAAAAAGAAACTCTAAATGAACTATGTTCACATCCAGAATTGAACTCAGGTCCTCTGCATAAGAGTCAGACATTTTACAAGGTGAGCTAAAATGCCAGTGACATTCTTTGTACCGGTAACATTTATATCGTTGATGACAGCTGAAACAACGTTCAAAGAACGGTTCGGAGTGAAAATGGCTATTTTGTTGCTAATTTGCAGGAAACATCTAGAAGAAAGTTCTACAGAAAGTAGCTAAGGGTCCTCAGAAATGTAGCTAGCTTTGTCACTAGGCGTTAGGAACAGCGACAAAGTGGCGCTGCCTCTCTCTCTGCTGCTAAAGCTACGGATAGCAAATGCTACGGGCTACGCCTGAGCGTGAGCGCGCATGAAGCAGCCTGCTCGACCCGAGCATCTCTCTTTTTCTGTGATTTTACAGAAAAACAGGCAATCACAGTAAAAATGCCAGGGCTCATTCTACAGGACCAGGGCATTGCAGGAGAATGTATGAAGAAGAAATGTATTATTTCTACACATGTTTTGGCTGTCAGACTTCCATAATGCCCCTATAAAGCAAAATGTTAAAAAACTCAGAACATTTAGTTTCAGGCCAGCTCAAACTTTGGGCGTGATCATTAAAATCAGAGGATTATAGACGTGACACAGATGTTCCTCTGAGCAGCTGATTTCTGTCCCACGAGGAACACATCTGCATGTCCCATCACGTCCTGCACTAGAATTCTTTAAAATGAGGGAACTATTAAAACACATTGAGAGAATTTACAACCTGCAGCAGGCTGCAGTGGAAGCCAGGATCTGCTCTGCATGTGCAGAACATCTGAGGAGGCTTTCAGCCACCAGAAGCTTCCAGTGAAGTCCGCAGAAAACCCTCAGGTCCTGTGAGACAATGAGACTCTTGACACACGTGTCACAAGTGACAAGTTGAAGTCATTTTCCATTCTTCAAAGTCTCTTTTGTTCCGTATCACACAGCTCGGTTTAAAAAGGTAAACACCAGATGACAACATGGTGTGTGTGTGTGTGTGTGTGTGTGTGTGTGTGTGTGTGTGTGTGTGTGTGTGTGTGTGTGTGTGGTGAGGAGAGCAAGGGTGAACTCTCCAGATGGACTATCTTTCATCCCTGCATCTGTCACTCTCACCACTTCATCCCTCCGTCTCTGTGCCAGCTACCTGCTCCACAATCTCTCCGTCACTCTCTCCACTCATCTATAAACCCATCCATCTCTGCCCACCCAGCGTCGGCGCCATACTCATCCTCCCTCAGTGCATCTGCTTCTCTCCGCCCCCTTGGCTGAGCTGTCACTGCGAGAACTCCAAAACGGATCAGGATCATTCTCAGGAATGTATACGACATGATTTAAGGCCTGGAGGCGGGTAGAGGAAGCTGTCAGTGCCCTGAAACGAATTCTTCCTTAAACAGGAAATCCATTTTAATCATAAATGTTAGAAGGAGTGTTTTTTTTTTTCTTAGGTTCGGTTATTTTTAAGTTTTCACAAAAAAGACAATGGAGCCTTCAAAACTTCCCACTCCCTCCCACAGAGACGGCCAATCAGCACTGACCCACATGTGAGAATTGTTCTCTGGGTGCAGGCGGGGTTTCCTCTAAAATCCCATTGCGGGCGACTTATCTCCTCTTAAGCTATCTTCACACTAACAGATGCAGCAAAAAAAAGAGGATACCCTTCAAAAAGCTGCCCTGCTGGCTTCTGCGTCTCCTGAAAAGCCACTGAAGACAACACAATGCCGTCAAAACTTCTGCACACAAAATCAAAAGATTGAAGCAGAAGCTTTTCAGAGGTGAAACTCTGAGATCTCCTCATTCACCTAGAAAGGATTGTTGTCATTTCTGTTCTGAAGGAAACTTTGCTCATCATACAGTTGGATACTTTTAAGTAGAGGCTCCTAGAAAACACCTTTTTATCGAGCTAAATTAAAAAAAAGCACAGTTCAAAAGGTCTAACCTCCTTTCTTCTCCCTCCTGCTGCTACAGTCTGCTGTGACTAGCGCTTGCACCAAGCTAACGCTAACATGAGCCAACTGATACTAAAATGCACCAAATAAAAAAGGTGTTGTGAACATGTGATTCGTGCACAAAGAGAGGTCTGTGCAGACGGGGAAGGGGCAGTCAGAGGGCTTTTTGATGGAGGGATCAGGATCCAATCATTAAGAACGGGACGTTCACAATGATTGGATGAGGTTTATCCAGGTGTTTGTTTCAAAGGTGATTTAAAAGATTACATATTTTGTGTTACTTCATTTATTAGTTTCCATTCGTATGTGTAGGGCACCTCCCATGATACTGCACCTTTAACTTTATGTTCCAGGTCTAAACAGAAAACGACCTTTTGGCCAGTTTTAGTTGAACAGCTGCAGAATGAAGGTCTTTGTATGCTGCAGGTATATAATCCTGGATTAGGAAGGCGTTTGAATCTTAACCAGGGAAAGTTCTTACAGCATGTTTTTGACGCATGAGCAAGCTTTCTTCCGGAAAGAGTGGGAGTGGTCTGAGAGCTTTTGGTAAAACTGTAACCATCACAAATTAAAGTCCAGTTCTTGAACCAACACCACGAGGAAAGGAGAACGGCCGTCTCCTAACCTCCACCTGCTGTTCTAGTCACGCCGACCACAATAGCCAAAGAATACATGTAACTGTAAACCAGCTAACGAAGACTCTACCAGAGTCAGTGATTTCTGAAGTTAAGTTAAAGACGAGAATGTTCATCTGCCAAACGCTTCATACACCGTGTACCCAGGACAACTCTGGACCAGACGATCGGACACTTGCGTCTCCTCTACCAGCCGGGGTGTCATCTTGGATGAATCACCATCCTTCTGATCTCCGGATCCACAAGAGGGTCCTGTTTGGGTGAGGTAGAACGCGAGGATGCGTTTGATGCTGTTTCTCTCAAAATAACTCAGTTATCCGCAAAACATCAATTCCACCCAGAACGCTGTTCATTCTCTCTGAAAGAAACCTTCTGAGAACTTCATTCACGCATCCAAAACTCACCATTCTCATTTTACCTCCATTCAGTCACAGGCTTGCTTTTAAACAAGTTTAATATCAAAACTGTTAAAGGTTGCCATTAAAATTGCCATCCATGAATTGTCATTTTATAATTGTCGTTTCAAATCTTTCCAGTTTAAAATTGTTAGTAATAAAATTTCTTCATTTACAAACTTGCCTCATTATTGAAACGAAACACAGAAAAGGTTGAAGTTTCTGGTTATTTGAAAGCAAAGATCCTAGCTTCTGATTTAAAATTACTTTTGCTATTAAATTTAATTATCTAAATTAAACATTAATCATTGGATTAATATGAGACCAAGCAGGTTGGTGCATGAACTTAGATCGATATAAGTATCTGGGATATTTATACACGATCTAAGCCTCACGGGTTAATCTGATTGGTTATTTTTCGGAACCCCCTGCATAGCAACAGAGGTGATTCCAGTATGCAGATTTAACTCTACACAGCTGTCATCAAGCCAGTGACAGTAATCCAGTTCTGTGCCACAGAGCCACGTTCAACGGCCTCGGGGAGAAGGTGTGGTTGTCACTTTTAAAAGTTTGTTTCTATCACCAGTCTTAGCATGTACACCGCATTAGGGCCAATGCCACCCTGGCAGCAAGCTGGGACCAGAACACGAGTCCTACTCATTATAAAGACAAACATGCAAACATCTTGTTTCTAGCTAACAGCAACGTGGCTCTTCCACACCCTCCCTCCCTCCGTTCGTTCATCTTTCTTTTAGTTGATGTCTCACCTCCTCAGATTACATGAGCATGAATGGTTAGCTTCTGCTAGCCAAATCCTACTCAGCTTTCTCATTCCTGTGGGCGGTCTCAAACGAGGTGGGCGGGACCATCAATGCTAATTTTTCTTGCCCTTTTCTGACCCGATCAATTAGCTGTCTACAATCTTTCTGCGGCTGACGGAAGGAACGGAGGTCGGAGAAAAGAGTAAAGAATGACATGGATTCTATGGGAACCAAAAGGCAATGCTTGTAAAGTTTTTTTCTTACAAATGGTGCTCTAGCGGAGCAGCGGGCCTGGTCTCCCCCTAACATTAGTCTAGTCTAACCCCTGTGCGGCAGTGGCACAGGAGTTAAGTGCTCGACCTGTAATCGGAAGGTTTCAGGTTCGAGACCCGCTCAGTCTGTCGCTGTTGTTGTGTCCTTGGGCAAGACACTTAACCCACGTTGCCTGCTGGTGGTGGTTGGAGGGACTGGTGGCGCCAGTGCTCGGCAGCCTCGCCTCTGTCGGTGCCCCCCAGGGCAGCTGTGGCTACATTGTAGCTCCTAGGGATGGGTACCGAATTTGGTACATTTTAAGGTACCGACCGAGCACCGATTCACGTCATTTCAAACGGTGCCTCGTTTCGGTACCCGTCCTTCATAACGAGAACTTGCCAAGACAGCTGCGCATGTGCAAGAGCGTTAAGTCGTTGGTCGCTGCGAACCAGTTGTAAACAGAGCAGCACGGTAGAAAGAACGCAGGCTAAAGCTTGGGTCCACTTCACTAAATGTGATGGGTAACTGGGTGATGATGAAACCAGCGACAACAATCTAAGTGAGACATCCTCATCTTAATCTGCTCCGGTAGGTAAATATAATTAGCTTGATATGTTAGCTTCCGTTTCGCTAATGGTGCATTGGCTTTCTCCTCGGAACTCCGAATTCCCAACTGGAAGAACATGAACGCGCTCTAAAGTTTGGCTTCACTTTACTAAATGTGACGGGTGATTGGGTGAAGATGAAACCAGCGACAACGATCTAAGTGAGACATCCTCATCTTAATCTGCTCCGGTAGGTAAATAAAATGTTTAAGATAACGTTACCTTGATTTGTTAGCTTCCGTTTTGCTAATGGTGCGTTCGCTTTCTCCTCGGAACTCCGAATTTCCGACTAGAAGAACATGAACGCGCTCTAAAGTTTGGCTTCACTTTACTAAATGCGACGGGTGATTGGGTGAAGATGAAACCAGCGACAACGATCTAAGTGTGAGGCATCATCGTTTTAATCTGCTCCAGCAGCTAAATAAACAGTTAAAGATAATGCTAGCTTGATATGTTAGCTTCCATTACCATCGTTGTTATCAGCTAATGGTGCGTTCGCTTTCTCCTCGGAAATTCTAACTTCCCAGTAGGAAAAATCAAATGAAAAAGGACGGCAAAAGGAATGAAGATACACAGTAAATTTGGTTCACAGTAAAGATGTTTGATTCAGTTTAATTATCAGCTTATAAAACTACAAGGACGATGTTAAAATACAAATAGTTGTATGTTATTTATCGTGATATTTATCAAAAATGGTTATAAATTGAGAAATATATATATTTAATTATAAAAAAGAATTAAAATAATAAACACTCAAAAGTATCGAAAATTAGTACCGTTAAGTACCGGTATCGATTCCTAGGTACTGGGAATTAGTACCGGATCGATTCAAATGTCAAAGGTACCCATCCCTAAATTCCCCACCAGTGTGTGAATGTGTGTGTGAATGGGTGAATGACTAGCTGTGTTGTAAAGCACCTTGGGGGGTTCCAGGACTCTAGAAGGCGCTACATCAAATACAGGCCATTTACCATTTACCACTGATTCGCCACAGGACCTCCTTTAATCTCTTTCAGGCAGAGCGACCTCTGACCTCTGTTCAGATCAAATCAATGATACATCAGAGCAGTTTTCAGTCCAGCCCCTCAACAGCCACACCAGTTTACATTTTACTGGGAGGGACAAACAAACATTTACTGCTCTGTAACAAGCGACCTGCCAGTGAATCAGGCAGCTGCTCTCACAAGTCAGCACAGCTTTAGCTGCCCTGGTGAAATAGGTTTATTTATTTTATTTGGGGCTTATGCCTTTTTGAATTCATGGAACAGGTGGTCTAGGCATGTGTAAGTGTAATCCACCCAGAGTAATATTGTTATTTGTTCCAGGCCGTTAAGCCCATCGAGCCTCGCCTCAGTGTGTCAGGCGGAGTACGATTTCACAGGCCGACCCAACAGATGGTTTATGCACCGGAAAAAAAAGAGTGATGAGAGGGAAGTGAAGGTGTAGAACACAAATAGAATGTTTCTTCTATGCAGCGTTTGGAGATTTGCATAGAGAAAAGGGTAGAAGGGAGAAACGGTTCGCCTCTAGGTCTGTTTATCCGTGTTTATAGAAATCGGCCGTGAAGATAACCGTCTTTTCACCTCATCTTAAAGCCAGATCCATCACAGCCTCCTTGGCTGCGGCGCTCAGAGACAAAAAGTCCACAAACTTGCTGTGACCAAGGAGTTTACGATCAGCTTTTGTTTTATCGTGCCATCTTTGTGCACAGAGAAGGAAAATAACTCACGAGGAGTTGACTGTCCCGCCTGGGTTTGAAACGACCTTTAGTGTGGATTCACGAAAGGAAACCTGATGTTTGTGATTCTCTTTTTATTAGATGAAAAAAATCACATATTTGTCTGGTTACAGTTTGCAAAACACAAATTTAAGGACCTTTTTGGTTATTTTGCTTAGTAAATATCTAAAATGTTTACTTAAGATTTAAAAACAACTGAATTTGACGTCATTTTGCCTGATTTAACAAACACATAAAACATAAAATGTGTTTTTGATGATAATTCTTACTGCACACAGTGAAGCATGATGCTAACGAGGCCCAGCGCATCAAATGATTTATAGTTTGTCACGACCAGAACTTGGAAGACCCGTGATGACAACAAACACAGTAGAAGTTCAATAAACAGTCTTTATTAGATGTGGCGTTGCCCGAGGAGGGCGGGGCAGGAGACAGAGTCGGAGAGAAGGCGTGGGTCAAAAACCAGAACGAGGCGAAGCAGGTAAATGGAGCAGGCTAGGGAACAGGTTAAAGACAGGCGAGGGTCGATGGCAGGCAGACTCCTAGGCAGGGGTCAGGCGTGAAAACGAGGTCCGGAGGCTGTGATCAGGCAAGGTGAAAGGCTGGACGATCTACTGGCAAAGAGCGTTCAATAATCTGGCAGGGGACTGGTGGCTGGCTGGTGAATACGTAGCATGGGGAGCAGGTGTGTGTATTGAGCTGATGACAGGGACAGGTGAGATGAATGAAGTGGCTGAGGGCTTGATGAGGAGGCAGCAGAGGCAGAGGAGGGTGAAAGACTCGGAGTCATGACACATTTATAGTCGAGGATTCATCAGTTTAGTTTTTTGCTTTAGTAATAAAAAAAAGTAAAAGGACCAAAGATGGATGGAAATCAACTTTATTTGATTTCAGTTGCTTCTTCTATTACAATGAAGTATTTTTTATTTTTTTACTCTTCCTAAACTGGTTTCTGTGTTTGTGGCGACCTCATTTCTAAAGCTTGCTTAGGCTGGTGGAGGTTCTCATCCAGGTCATGGTGATCCAAAGGAGTTTGAATAAGGGCAACTGGACTTCTTTGGTTTCCTGAAGACGTTTCGCTTCTCATCCAAGGAGCTTTGGAATATGGGAGCATCGTGCTTATAAACACTATCTGTCTATTGTTGCTTAATAGGCTGAAACTACCTATGAATACCCCCCTCCCTTCCCACTGAGGAGACGTTGAAGTCGTTGGTGTCGTGATCTTGCCATGACCTGACCTCCATGCACCATCATTCACCTCATCAGCCTTCATGCATCACACCTGGTCCCCTCATCAAGCTCCAGCCAAGCTCTGTTTCCCCAGCAACCACAGTCAACCCACCATCAACATCATCCAAACCACCTGTCTCTCCTTAACTCCTCATCAGCTCCACCTGCACTGATCTCTAGAAGACTCCTGGTCCAACACCAAGCCAGTGGCAGATTATTGAACGCTTCTGACAGTAGATCTTCCAGCCTTTTGTCACCCTGCCTGATCATAGTCTCTCGACCTCGTTTCCACTTCTGACCGTCGCCAAGAACTCTGCCTGCCACCACCACCTTCACCTGTCCATGACCACGTCTGTAGTCTGCTCCCTGTACCTGCTCCGCCTCGATCTGGTGTTGACCCACGCCTGCCTTCGACTGTGCGTCTACCTGAGTATCTCTGGTAAACACCTCCTCGTAGCTTCTTGCTAATAAAGACTGTTGATCGTCTTACTGTGTCTGGCGTCATCACGGGTCCCCCAAGTTCAGTTCATGACAGTTGGGGTGTGTTGGGTGGGAATGGCCGTTTTTGTTTAGATTCGATTCAGGGTGTGACCTGAAACTGTTTTGGAATCCGGTTTAAAGCGGCTGGAAGTGTCATGGTCCGTGGTGAGCTGCCTGCCTGTAACCCTGTTTTCTCCTCTGAGCATTGTTTCGCAGGTGGGCGTGTCTGAGAGCTTCCAGCTGCAGACGATTCCATCATCAAGGCCCAGGGGATTTAAGGAGCAGTGTGACACTTCACCACGCCAGATGATTACTCTGTTCGGGTAGCTCTAGCCTCCAACCTGATTTTCATATTTGTATCCTGTTCTTGTTAACCTGCCGCCTGAAATTCGTGAATGCCATTCCCTGCTCTCCTCCAGGTTCCTCTTCATCTCTCATCTCCAGAGCAACCCCGGATCTCAGCATTCCTGACCACACTGCTTCATCCCCTGGCCGCCCACTCTCAGCCGCTCAACTGCCATCAGCCATTCCTGTTCCTACTCCCCTGGATAAATCAATTCCCTCATCTCCGGGATCTCCTCAGCTCACCTGGACCTGACCTAACCCTCCCTGTGCACTTCACCACTACCAAGAAACAGTAAGGCCATCCTCCAGATAAGTCTCCATTGTTTCCACCTTATATTCACTCTGTCTCCCTCCTCAGAATCCCCTCCTGGTATCCTGCTGCCAGTCCTACACTTCGTCGGTTCCCGTCTCGCCCTTTGCTCCTCATCTAATAATAAAAACCTTTTTACTTGCTTACCTGCTCTCCGTGTTGTGATTCTGCATGTCGTGGGTCAAGAAACTCCACCTACCATGACAGGAAAGGTGAAACCAGAGGCCTCCTCTGTTTAGTGTTGGCCTTTCCTGTTGGACAAAGCTTGCATTCGCACAAAACAGGGTTGCTACTCTTCAGAGAATAATCAAAGAGGAGGGAAACTTTCAATTGGTCCCCTTAAGAACTCTTTCTTATGTTTGGATTTACCTGTATGGAGGTCAAGGGTCACTGAGCTTGCCAAAACCAGCTCCAATAGTTAGTTCTAAAGGATTGGGAATCAATAAAATGACAATATTACCCAAATGTATGCACCTGCCTAATTATTGCACATTTTCTGTAAATCCTATAAAGTTCCTTTCACTTCTCATATCACTGAAACATTTAACTGTGATTTTATCGTAAAAGCCAACGATTTATACAGAAATCATAAAGAGCAACATCGCTGCCCACACCTTTGCATCCTACTGCAGGAGGCAGGTTTTTACAATAAAGGATTTCTGTTAGATTCCTCTTTTAAAAGGTGGCTCAGAAATTATTCCAACAGCCAAGATGGGAAAGGTTAAGGATAGCTTCTGGAGTCATCCGGGGAGTCCTTCAGACTTGCTGGCGTCTTAGGTCTTAATCTGAGGGTGAAGGTGCTGCGTGACCCAGCTTTGACCCAGCCGGGCAAATACGACCTTTGGCACAGAAACCCATACTTCCTCATGTTATATATATATATATATATATATATATATATATATATATATATATATATATATATATATATATATATATATTGTAAATCCTCTAATACAGGCCCGGGCCTCTATTTGACTCAAGCTCATCAAGCTCCAGGCCTTTATTGGAAGGAGGGTCAGTATTAGAGGCAGGCCTCTATTTCCATTTGAGCAAAATGATGCGCCTGCAGCCTCTCGGAGTTCCTGTTCCCAGTGAGGGTTGGACTCCGCCAGGGCTGCCCTTTGTCACCGGTTCTGTTCATCACTTTTATGGACAGAATTTCTAGATGCAGCCGTGGTGTGGAGTGTGTCGAGTTTGGTGGCAGGAGAATCTCGTCTCTGCTTTTTGCGGATGATGTGGTCCTCCTAGCTTCATCCAGCTCTGACCTTCAGCTCTTGCTGGGTAGGTTCGCGGCCGAATGTGAAGCGGCTGGGATGAGGATCAGCACCTCCAAATCTGAGACCATGGTTCTCAACCGGAAAAGGGTGGCTTGCCACCTCCGGGTCGGGGGAGAGGTCCTACCTCAAGTGGAGGAGTTTAAGTATCTCGGGGTCTTGTTCACGAGTGAGGGTAGGAGGGATCGGGAGATCGACAGGCGGATTGGTTCGGCGTCTGCGGTGATGCGGACGCTGAGCCGATCTGTCGTGGGGAAGAGGGAGCTGAGCCAGAAAGCCAGGCTCTCGACTTACCAGTCGATCTACGTCCCAATCCTCACCTATGGTCATGAGCTTTGGGTAATGACCGAAAGAACGAGATCGCGGATACAAGCGGCCAAAATGAGTTTCCTCCGTAGGGTGGCCGGGCTCAGCCTTAGAGATAGGGTGAGGAGCTCGGACATTCGGGAGGGACTCGGAGTAGAACCGCTGCTCCTCCAGATCGAAAGGAGCCAGTTGAGGTGGTTTGGGCATCTGGTCAGGATGCCTCCTGGACGCCTCCCCGGGGAGGTGTTTCGGGCATGTCCTGCCGGCAGAAGGCCCCCGGGTCGACCCAGGACACGTTGGAGAGGTTACATCTCCAATCTGGTCCGGGAACGCCTTGGGGTCCTGCCGGAGGAGCTGCTGGACAAGGCCGGGGAGAGGACGGCCTGGAGCTCCCTAATTGGGATGCTGCCCCCGCGACCCGGACCCGGATAAGCGGAGGAAGACGAAGACGAAGACGAAGCAAAATGAACTAATGTTCATTGGAGTTTTTGACAATTAAAATTGCGCCCACATTTTCAAAGTTAAACACATTTCTTTTAACAACGGTAGTTTCTGCTTCAGCCATCTCCCCCCTCCCCCTGCTTTAGCCCTCTCCCCCCTCCCCCTGCGCAGCGGCCGCAAACTCACTGATGCGCCTGCAGCCTCTCGGAGTTCCTGCTGCTCTAAACATTAAAATAATTATTTCATTTTCTGTTCCTCACTTCTGATGACCTTCAATGGTGGCTGTTTTTTGCAACAGCAGGTACAAAAACTAACTTGACTATTTTTCTGTCCTGCCTGTTTATTATCTTCCTGCATCTCCTCTCAATCCTAAAGAAAAACTGCTACCTGGGTTCATATATATTCACCTCATGAGTTACCTTTGAACTGCAGTTCTAAAAGATCTACCGACCGCAAAAACAGCGGAGTGCTCGCTGTTTGTCGGCTGTATCAGTGATCAGTGCGTCGGAGGACAAGGTGATGCGCGCAGCGCCCCGCTCCACAGCATGCAGCAAACGCATCAGGCGCAAATAAAAGACAGAAAACATTAAAGGAAATGAACTGACATGAACGATCGCGTGTTAAATTAGTTTTTGAGGTGGCGACACCTGATTGTTACTGTGGCCTGCTCAGGAGGCAGATCTACCGACCGCGA